>NW_024070205.1:60235189-60368901 GCF_014754425.2 Oryx dammah | reverse complement strand
ACAACGGGACTTCCCTGGCAGTCCAGTGGTTAAGAATCCGCCTTCCAGCGTAGGGGATGTGGGTTCAGTCCCTGGTCAGGGAACTAAGATCCCACATGTTGGGGTGGGAGTGGGGAGGGGAGACTAAGCCTGCACAACTACTGGACCCATGTGCTCAGAGTCACAAGCCCACAAGGAAGTGCAAGGAAACATCCCTCATGCCTCAGTGAATATCCTGCATGCTGCATAAGACCCGACTGAGCCAAATAAATAATTTTAAAAAAATAAATAAATAATATTTAAAAAGGAAATCCTGATATACACTACAGCATGGATAATGCTGGAGGGTGGTGCGCTAAGTGAAACACACCAGTCACAAAAAGATAAATATTACATGATTCTGCCTATAGGGGGTACTAAAGTAGTTAAACTCATAGAAACAGACAGTAAAATGGTGATCACCGGGGCGGGGGTGGGAGGGGGGAATGGGGAGCTGCTACTTAACTGGTATAGAGTTTCATTTTTGCAAGATGAGATCACTTGGCTATCTGTTGTACAGCAATGTGCACACAGTTCACACTAAGGTAATGTATTCTTAAAAATGGTTAAGATGGAAAACTTTAAGTTTGATATTATGTTATGTACATCTTATGTTATGCTTTTTACCACAAAAAGAAATAAATTAAAAATATATTGGAACATCATTTATTTTAAATAGAAACTTATATCTACTTTTAGTATATATCAGAATACTTCGCCAACATCCATTACCTAATTTTAATTTCATGTAAAATTCTGAAATGGTGTAAGAGGATACCAGTGACCAGGCTTTAACACTGTTGAATCCTAACTTCAAACAGCTTCAAAGAGAAAGCTAATTAATGCCCTGTGTATACTTTATCACTTCTAAGATGTTATCTAACTTTATCAAGTAATAGATCAGAAAAATGAACAATTGCCTTGGGCTTTACCAGTAAAGAAAAAAAAAATTCTGACCCATGCTACTGACCCTATCATTCCTCACAACCTGCCTCACTGTTTCCAGAACCTGAATTCTCACAAGTAACAAATCATCAGATTCAAGTCATACTGAGACACAGACTGCTGCAACTAAATACCAAAAAAGTGACGCACATTCACATCAATAGGAATTTCAGGCAACAGAACTCTCATCACACTTTTTTGTTGCTGTTTCCTTTCCTACTCTAAGGATGAACATTTTAATGTATCCTAACTGGATTTTCCCTGATAGCTCAGACTGTAAAGAATCTGCCTGCAATGTGGAAGATCCAGGTTTGATCCCTGGGTCAGGAAGATTCCCCTGAAGAAGGGAATGGCTACTCACTCCTATATTCTTGCCTGGGAAACCTCATGGACAGAGAAGCTTGGGGTGGGGGGGCCACAGTCTGTGGGGTCACAAGGGGTCAGCCACAGCTGAGAGGCTAACACTAACTAGATTTAGGTCTTCCCCAGGGGTTCAGTGGTAATCTGCCTGCTAATACAAGTGACTCAGGTTCAAGCCCTGGGTTGGGAAGATCCTCTGGAGGAGGAAATGGCAACCCACTCCAGTATTCTTGCCTGGAGAACCCCATGGACAGAGGAGCCTGGCGGGCTATATAGTCCATGGAGTTGTAAGAGACTTGGACGTGACTTACCAATTAAACAACTGGATTTAGTCGGAACCAATTCTTAATTTATGGGAAAAAGGGTCTTATCATGTAATTACTTTAATATATGTTAAAACATGCATTTTGAAAAGTATAAAGTACAATGTACCATTCCTATTATTTGTCCTCAAGCATTTAATAGGATGCTCTATAGATGAGGGCCAGTTGTTCTGTGAAACAGCCCTATTTGTCAGGGTTTGGTTCTGAGTAAGGGAAAACCTGGAGGAAAGAATGAAAGCTATGTTAAGACAAGTATTGATATCTTTGCTTGGGAGTTTATCTTGTCATCAAAGAACAGCCTTTAGCCTCCTCATCAAAACAGTCAGCAGGTAATACTAGACTTGAGTGCAAATCCAGTGATCTGCAAAGTATCAGCCACACCCCATTACCTAAGGAGGCCCACCACAGATGCAAAAATCCACCTGGTTAACAAACAGGAAAGTGAGATTTTCAAAAGAATTAAGTGGAACTGATCCATGAAATCCTTTAGACTTCATGTAAACAGCACAAACTTCCTTCTCACCAGTGACTTGCGGGGAAAACTGGTGTGGAGTGCTAGCAGAGGTAGTAAATTTGACCATGTAGGCTGGGACAGGGCAGGATTGTTTGTTGTTGTTTAGTTGCTGGTATCCAACTCTTTGCCACCCCATGGATTGCAGCCTGCCAGGTTTCTCTGTCCATGGGATTTTTCAGCCTAGAGTACTGGAGCGGGTTGCTATTTCCTTCTCCAGGGGACCTTCTTTACCCAGCGATCAAACCCAGGTCTCCTGCATTGGCAGGTGAGTTCTTTACCACTGAGCCACCAAGGAAGCCCAGGGAAAGAGAATTACTCACCAACAAATTCCCTGGAAGAAATGGGAATGCATGTGCTTCCTCTCCCATAAGAAAGTAACTAACTCAGGGACAGGTGAAAATGGAAGGCACAGGTGGATCAGGACACTGAAACCACAGAGGGTACCAGGGTCATGCCAGCTCCACCCACATGCAGCACCAAGGAGCTCCTCTCCTTCCTGGCTGCTATTATTACTTCTGAGGACTCAAGCTCAGGTGAACCAGGGGAAATGGATTTTATTTTCTGAGTACAGAGGGTTTTATTCAAGAAAATAAAGTTTATAAAAATTCAAGAGAGAGAGAGAGCACAGCCTCTTAAATGCACATGTAAAGATAATCCAGAATAACATTTTTATTTTTCTGATTATATCATGTAGGCCATATCACAGTAGAATCAATGAAGAATATATTAATATTACAGATATATTAGGAAGTTAAAGTATGAAAATAGAAGTTTTAAAAGTTACTAACAAGTTTGTACTTTTATTTATCATAACTGTTACACTTTTAAGATTAGTGATATTACTACTACAGTGTCTTTTTTAATAAATAAAAATAAACATAATGTAATTTACCAGAGGGTCATAAAATACATGCTGTAACTTCTTCTCAACCACTGTGAAATAACATAGACAGTAAAAGAGGGGTCATTCATTTTGCAGATATACTGCTTAGGAAAGTGAATTTTGTCAGCCTAAATTGACTAATTATCCAATCTCACTAATTTGACAGTGAACCACAGTTGGACTTTTTACCATGGCATTAAAAAGTTTCATTGCAAACTTTTTCTCCTTGAATGCCACCGGCACAAACTCCTTACGTGAGATGGGTTCTTATCTACTGTCACCCAACTGGAAAATACACCCTTTCAGGAGGTTAAAATAATATGTTGATTTTAAATGACTTCCAAAATACAGTAACGTAATGCAATGTGCTTAATAAACATGTAAATGACACCAGAGATGCTGGTGTTGCAAATGTGAGCTCCTAACATCTGAAGGACAAAAAAACAGTGAGGCTCATTACATTTTCTTCTGTTTTCCTTTCCTTGATCAAAGACCAACTATGCAATTTATTCTCTGAAAATAAACACTCTTATTTTATACAACCAAGATCCAACTTTTTGTCAGTTACTCTAAATGCTACTTTATTTTCATTTACATTGATTCCGTTTTCTGACTAGTTGGCTGATATATACATGTATATGTCATCGGGAGCAGTGAAAAGAGGCTAGAAAATTCTGATTCCTGGGGAAAAAAATTCTGAAAACTGAAATAAAACACTAAAAAGATTATGGTAGAGAACTTGATTTCAATTTAAATAAATAACATGCAAGCAAAAGTCCTCTGAAATGAAAATTTTGGTAATCAATATTGCCCACGAGGAAGATGAAATGAGGGTGTTTACCTAAACTATGGCCAGCTTTCAAATATAGCCTTAGGTCTGTTTTTGTGACTCCAAGCTCAGATTGGTTTTTATATTCTTAAACAGCTTAAAAAGTAAAACAAAGCAAAACCTGAATAAGTGACAGGGGAAGTATACATGACCTAAGATATTTACTATCTGTTTTATTATCTAGCCCTTTATAGAAGAATTTTGTTGCCTTTAGGCTTCAACAACCTCAGAAGTGATGACAATTTAGGCCAATTTCTAAAAGTCAGAACAACCCATGAAAAAAGAATCACCACTCACTTACCCTGAGAAGTGGGCCCACTAAGTCAAAACTGAGACAGAGTAAACTGTAAATTGTGCTGTTTCCTAAAACATCTATTCACATAACATTCTCTATCCATGGAGAAAGTCTTTGATACTGAATTTTACTATTAAAAACACTGAACCTAGATATGCAGATGACACCACCCTTATGGTAGAAAGTGAAGAGGAGCTAAAAAGCCTCTTGAGGAAAGTGAAAGAGGAGAGTGAAAAAGTTGGCTTAAAGCTCAACATTCAGAAAATGAAGATCATGGCATCTGGTCCCATCACTTCATGGGAAATAGATGGGGAAACAGTGGAGACAGTGTCAGACTTGATTTTTTTGGGCTCCAAAATCACTGCAGATGGTAACTGCAGCCATGAAATTAAAAGACGCTTACTCCTTGGAAGAAAAGTTATGACCAACGTAGATACTATATTCAAAAGCAGAGACATTACTTTGCCAACTAAGGTCCGTCTAGTCAAGGCTATGGTTTTTCCTGTGGTCATGTATGGACGTGAGAGTTGGACTGTGAAGAAGGCTGAGCGCCAAAGAATTGATGCTTTTGAACTGTGGTGTTGGAGAAGACTCTTGAGAATCCCTTGTACTGCAAGGAGATCCAACCAGTCCATTCTGAAGGAGATCAGCCCTGCGATTTCTTTAGAAGGAATGATGCTAAAGCTGAAGCTCCAGTACTTTGGCCACCTCATGTGAAGAGTTGACTCATTGGAAAAGACTCTGATGCTGGGAGGGATTGGGGGCAGGAGGAGAAGGGGACGACAGAGGATGAGATGGCTGGATGGCATCACGGACTCGATGGATGTGAGTCTGAGTGAACTCTGGGAGTTGGTGATGGACAGGGAGGCCTGGCGTGCTGCGATTCATGGGGTCGCAGAGTCGGACACGACTGAGCGACTGAACTGAACTGAACAATTAAAGTAACAGGAGAAAGATTACTTCTCATTCTTCTCATTGATAACCTGGCCACATTCATGCATTTCAAAAAATCAGACAACACTGGTATCAAAGGCAAGGAAAAGTGGGAAAAGGCAATTAAACATAACAAGGACAAGCTCTGAGTTAAAGCAAATTGAGGTTTAGAAAATATTTCTTTCGAAAATATTACCTCCATATTTAACGGTGCAAACAAACTAATAATCACTGAGGTTCATCAGGATGGTTTAGACATTTCTATATTATTTTGGATTTTAATTTTAAAACATACTAGTTTTAAAGCTGCCATTTACAAACAGGAAATTCTTTTCTCTATGCTGTTTGAGTTAAACAGATAATACCTGATTATTTTCCACGGGAAGGTTCATATGATATACAGACACTCAATTTGTAAGTTATTTCCTCCAGTGCTGCAAATATTCTATTCTAAGACTAAAATAGCACAGGAAGGCAAAGAAAATGCTACCTCCAGGAAAGAGCCTCTAGAACTAGGCAGCTTCAGGAAGGAGTCAGCAATTCAGGGTGGAAAAGAATAGCATTAGCATAGGCTGTGCCCAGACACCTTTAGCAGATGCCTTGCAGGCAAATTCCTCCTCTTTAAAGCCCTGTGTTTAAGGTGGGATTTAAGGCTCTTATCAGTATCACCTTTAGACTCTGACTAGGAGGGCCCCCACCTGAAGGCCCCAGGCTTTAGAAAGCATCAAGGTGGGAGCTCTTCCATAGCCAAAGAAGATAACCACTACCAGACCCACTCCTTGTATACCTGTATACAAGGTGTCCGACTCTGTGCGACCCCACGGACGGCAGCCCACCCGGATCCCCTGTCCCTGGGATTCTCCAGGCAAGAACACTGGACTGGGTTGCCATTTCCTTCTCCAATGCATGAAAGTGAAAAGTGAAGGTGAAGTTGCTCAGTGGTACCCGACTTCTTCGAAACCCCATGGACTGCAGCCTACCAGACTCCTCCATCCATAGGACTTTGCAGGCTAAAGTACTGGAGTGGGTTGCCATTGCCTTCTCCACCTGTATACCATGGGCTTCCCTGGTGGCTCAGAGGTTAAAGCGTCTGCCTCCAATGCGGGAGACCCGGGTTCGATCCCTGGGTTGGGAAGATCCCCCGGAGAAGAACTGTATACCTGGGACTCCCTAATTCCTGGGATAAACCTCCATAAGGCTCATTCCAAGGCCTGCGTGAATCTCTCCCCTGGGTCCCTCCTCTGGAAGGTGGCTTGGCCTGGGCCTCATTCCTTGTGTACACATTACACAGCCCATGCATGATCAAGGTGCAGCTGTTAGAAAGGGGTGGGTGGGCCTTGGACATGGGGGCAGAAGTATGCTGATATACCAGACAGGATGCGAGGCACGGGGGAAGGGAGAGAAATGGGCCTGCTGCAGGAAACGCTGGCTCTCCTTCTACGGCTTCTTCCTGATACAAAACGCCTGAATCTAAGAATTAAAAATGCCACGCTGGCCTCTCAGGCCATTATGAAGGCATATTTGCTCGGAGAACAGAACATATTTGACTTGGCGGTGGTGGTTTAGCTGTTTCAGTCCCGTGTCTGACTCTTGTGATCCTGTGGACTGTAGCCCCCCAGGCTCCTCTGTCCATGGGATTTCCCAGGCAAGAATACTGGAGTGGGTTGCCATTTCCTTCTCCAGGGGATCTTCCTGACTCAGGGGTGCAGGTGGTCTTCTGCACTGCAGGCAGATTCTTTACTGACTGAGCCACAAAGAAACCCCTTACCGGTTTATTATCTTGATGTATAAACATTTACACAGTATATGGGTGCCCATTGCACTCCCATCTCAGAGCCCATGGATATCTGCAGTGGACTTGGTTCTCACGACGGTCACTCCTATATCTCATGCTGCAAAGATATTCTTTTGTTCTTTTTATTTACTAAATTTCATATTTAAAGCTTAACTGGGATATCTTAAGTTACAAGACTCAGGCTCCCTTTCTGATTTACCTAGTTTTCCATCCATAGGGGGAAAAAATATGATCACCAAAAAACTATATAAAAACAATCCAATTTCCAGTCAGCCCACCAAAATGCCTCCTAGTCTAAAGCAGTGCTATTGTGAGGAATGGTTACAGGAAAAGAGGGTTTATTGTCAGAATGAAAGGGTGGGGAGCTGTGAGCTGAGAAGGTTGCAGGTCCTTCTAGTTTACCATCAAAGACACCTCTTTGGCCTAGAGTATTTGCCTGCCCAGTGCTTTGGTATCCTAGTCACACTGTCAATATCAACCAAAGTCAGTCATTTATTGAGCACTTACTGTGGGTCAGGCACTTTGACAGTCTCTCATTTAACCCTTACCACCTGTGAAAGGGAGGCACAGAGAAGTTGCGGCCTCTCAGCAGGTAAGTGGCTAAGACTTGAACCTGGTTTTACATGAATTCAAAACCCATTTGAAAATGAATATCTTTAAAAAAAATTATCCCCTACTTTTTAAATATAAAATTTCTTTTTAAAAGGGTGGATGTCATATTTCTAGCATAAGAATAAATGGTTGAAAATGGTTATATTAACCATATATCCAGAGAAGGCAATGGCACCCCACTCCAGTACTTTTGCCTGGAAAATCCCATGGACAGAGGAGCCTGGTAGACTGCAGTCCATGGGGTCGCTAGAGTCGGACATGACTGAGCAACTTCACTTTCACTTTTCACTTTCATGCATTGGAGAAGGAAATGGCACCCCATTCCAGTGTTCTTGCCTGGAGAAGCCCAGGGACGGGGAAGCCTGCTGGGCTGCCGTCTATGGGGTCGCACAGAGTTGGACACGACTGAAGTGACTTAGTAGTAGTAGTAACCATATATCTAGTAAACATAATATATAATATATGTAATATAATACATATTTTTATGTAGAAATAAAACCTTCTGGGGGTTAGTGTTTTATAAATTAAATATATATTGAGTTTTGGGGATATAAAGATATTTTCCTTCTCTTATCTCCTTAATAAGAGTCCAGGGAAAACTCTTAATGATACAAAAAAAAAACACAAAACCACACATACACAAAAATTTTCACTCATTTATGCATCGAGGCCAAAGGTAGAATTAGAAAATAATCAGAAAAATGCTATCACACACAAAAATGAATATGCTTAGAAAATGACAATGCTGCCACTGTAATGCTGTGTGATAAAAGAACTGTCAAAAGCCTCTAAAAAGTTTTTTATTCAGCAGAAAAGAAAAAAGATAAAACCAACTAAAACCTTCCAAAACTTTTGACTTTTACCTAAGTGCTGACCTAATTCAATAGTTTCCCAATGATAACTTGACCAGCCAATAAATAAAATATGCCTTTCTGGTGGAAAATATGCCTTTCTGTTTGACTTTCAGTGAAATCTATGATTAATTGCCTCTCACAACCAGAATAACCACATTCAGCTTTGACAAGAACAAGTCTCATTACTTTTCTTAAGATGTGCTCCAGATATTTGTCCTTTTGGCTCTAAATTTAAGCATGTTGCTCAACTTTTAAAATGTATTACATATTGGGTAGCCAATCTTAAATTATTATAACAAGAAATAAAAATTCTAAAGTGGCAATATTCCCTGTGACTAAGGCTTTGAATATATACGTCCCTTAGCCAAATCAATGAGAGCGTGCTGAACCAGGAAGCCACACTTACATAGTGCCTTGCCTGTATGGGTTGTGAGATTGCAGAAAGACTTGTTCTTAAGGGAGGTTGTGTAATCATTTCTTATTCTCCAGGAGAGCTTCAAGGGAGGGAAAGGCAGAGACTACTATCTGTCAAGGAGAGTTTGGCTCCAATGCTGCCTGAAAACATGAGAATGGATGTTATGGTCCTTTCCACATCAGAATGAGCATCTGTGATGTTGCAACAGATTCGGGCCACTTTCAACATCTTCCCAGTTGCATTGCTGTCACTCGTTGGCCTCAGAAAGGAGGGCCTGTTCCAATCTCCCTTACAATTACCACTCTAATTATTACATTACACTTTCACAATTTAATCCCTTTATTTGCCTCACTGCTTTTTGGGGGCTAAGTAAGCACCACGGCGTGACGCCCGCTGATGTAGCTAGCAGGATAGCAGGGTAGCTGCAGTGCCTCCCAGCTGCCAGCTACAAGCACAGCCAGGTGGGCAAGTCCAGAGTCTAATCTGGACAGTGACATGTCTGTCTCCTGCTCAAAATCCTTGGAAGTTGCTCTTTCCAATATGGAGTATAACTGAGCACTAACACATCAATGCCAAGAACCACCCTGTGCTTCGCCCTGGGAAGCTTTTGGTAGCATTTCAGCATCTAAGGAAGCAGCGGCAGCAGAATTCCAATTGCTCTATTCCAAGGATCTCTGGTAAGTAACTACTGCATGGCTATTAACAGCTCAGCAATAGAATTTCTTTCTTTTTTTTTAAACAACTGTCAGGAAATGTTTGCACAAAGTGGTCCTATCTTTAGGACAACATACTGGAAATACATACTGAAGACCAAGTTGTTTAATCCTGTCCCCTAACCAAAATCTCTGATATTCCTTCAAGGTTGGAGACATTTATAGGAGGAATTTACCTCAATCCACAAACCTCGGGGAACCAAGCTTTCATAAAACATGGCTAAGCTGAAACTCAAACCAATACACTGCCAGGCCCACAGTAGATTCTGAGTCAATATTTGTTGACCCTGAGTCAATAGTTAGACCCTGAGTTGTGTAAACGGAGTTAACAAAATCAGATTACTAACAGTTTAAATCTGAGATGCTCTGTAGCATCTGTATTCTAATATTGTGGGGCAATGGCTGCTAAGAACCCCCAAATTTGAAGTATTTTCCATCTCAAGTTTTGCAATCTAGTAAGTAGGCTGAGATGGCACTAGTAGTGAAGAATCCACCTGCCAATACAGGAGAAATAAAAGAGGAGTGGGTCAGGAAGATCTCCTGCAGGAGGAAATGGCACCCAACTTCAGTATTCTTGCCAGGAGAACCCCCTGGACAGAGGAGCCAGTCAGGCTACAGTCCTTAGCGTTGCAAAGAGTCAGACATGACTGAGCGTCTGAGCACAGCACATAGGTAGGCTGAAGCGCCTCCCTGGGGGCTCAGTGGTAAAGAACTCGCCTGCCAATGTAGGAGATGCAAGTTCTCTCCCTGGGTCAGGGAAATCCTCCGGGGAAGGAACTAGCAACCCACACCAGTCTTCTTGCCTGGGAAATCCCACGGACAGAAGAGCCTGGCGAGCTATAGTCCATGGAGTCACAAAAGAGTCAGACAGTACTTACCAACTAAGCAGCAACAGCAAGAAGGCTGAAGAACTATGTTCAAATGCCCCAAAGTGAGAGGAAGCTTTGCATACAGACCATCATTGTTTTTACTTACTCACTTTACACGTGATTTTGTATTTCATTTTATCCAGAAGCATTCCTTGAGGTAAGTCTTAATGCCTTCAGTTTACAGATGAGAATAAAGGAAATAAAGATCCAGTGGATGAAGGATTTTTGTAAGAAAATGCTAATAAAATATGGCAATGATGATCCATTAAATAGGAAGATACAGCTAGGCAAATATTTAGGTAATTCATACATACTCACACTAACTTGGCTTGTGTTCTTCAGTTAAATCTGTGAAAGGCTATGAAAAGATGAGGCTGAAAGATCCGTTCTATTATATAAGTTACAATTTCTTGAACAACTGTGCACTTTAACTCTTTAACTGTGTGTTCATCAGCCATACATCAAGGAAACAATCACGTAATGGACAACACGAAAGCAAGTGGGAGATGGAACCACCTGTTCGACTAAGGACACTCCCTATAGTCTTCATCGCACCTGGGTCAGACTTGCCCTCGAACATGCTCTTAAAAGAAAGGGTAGAAGATAACTCTGTGCCCATAAATGATTTCAGAATCATCTTTTGTTGGAACATTTAGAAGGATTAGAGTTTAACAAACATCATCTTTTTTGTGCTTTAAAAACCAGGAAGCATGTCACACAGTTATTAAACTGATCCCAGTTATGTCCGACAAGGGACCGGTAGATGACAAAGGAGAGTTGCCAGCGTTAAATCAGCAGCAACATGGTAACAGAGCTGTGGTTTCCAAACTCTGAGCATCAGAATCACCTGGAGGGCTTGGCAAAGCACATATTGCTGGGTCCACCCCCCAGGGATGCTGATGGAGGTAATCTGGGATGTTCTAACAAATTTCTCAATGATGCTGATACTCCTGAATCAGAGCTCACACTTTGAGAAGCACTGTTATAGAATACAGCACAGTACAGTGCAGTGGTTCTTAACCTCAGTTTTACCTGAAGCATTAACTAGGAAGCTTTCAAAATCCCCACTTGCCCTGGCTGCACCCAAAGCCAATTAATTCCGAATTTGGGGCTACAGGCCCAGATATCAGTATTTTTTTACATCTCCAGGTAACTCCAGTGAGCCCGCAAAGTTGAGAACCACTGATACCTGGGAAGACACACTTGTATCCATAACTAATTAAGAAGATAACATTTGGGGTTTGGTTTTGTTTTGGCCACACCACAAGGCTTGTGAGCTCTTGGTTTCCCCACCAGGGATTAACCTGGGCCCTCAGCAGTGAAAGCACGGAGGCCTTAACCATTGGACCACCAGGGAATCCCCAGAAGATACATCTTGTAAATCACTGAGCAGAATAGAATCACTGGTGCGCTAGAGGCACTCGATAAACAAAGATTCTTTCCTTCCTCTATTTTCTTGAAACTGTATCACAAATAATATAGAAAGGTGAAATGTAATTTTCTGTAAGGATATATACATCTATAGCTTTGAAAAGGAGTTGAGTTTTGCCTTTGTGGATTCCTAATTTAAAGGTCACATACAAATTTCAACCATAGTTTCTACATTTTTTTTGTGGGAAATAATACTGCTATTTGTAAACCTGGAGATCTATAAAGTTTTGGTATGTCATACATGTTGGAGGCATATTTTATAATTTGGTATAGTTTGGTAGTTTTTTATATAAACTCATTAAAAAGGTGGGTAAAGTGTGTCTAAGCACAGGAAAAGAAGGAAGGCCATAGAAAATTAAATTTGTCTCCAGAGGTGATTCTCAAAGTGTAGTCCCTGGACCAACAATAGCAGCAGCATCTGAAAATCTGTTAGAAATATAAATTCTCACAATGCTACCCAAGGCAGAGCTAATGAATCAGAAGCTCTGGGAGTGGGTGATTGGCATTTTCACAAGACCTCCAGCTAAGTGTGATGCATACTCTAGTTTGAAAATCACTGGTCTGAAATATTTATTATTTTAGTTCTAAGAAGAACAGAAGAAGTAAAAGCACAATTTATCCAGGGCATAGATAGGGCTTTCCTGGTGGCTCAGCAGTAAAGAATTTGCCTCCAAGGCAGGAGACAGCCTGCAATGCCTATGACATGGCTAAGATCCTGGGTCAGAAGGAACCTCTGGAGAAGGAAATGGCAATTCACTCCAGTATTCTTGCCTGGGAAATCCCACGGACAGATGGGGTTGCCAGCACTGGACACAACTCTGCAACTAAACTACCACCACCACCGTCCTGTACACATCAGTTCAGTTGCTATCTAGACCCCCACTGCTCTAATAATAGCTGTGCTCTTTTAAACTCCACCCAAAGCTTATTATCATTCCATCCCTAGAGCTTGATGGTAAAGGTGGAACTGACAGGGAGCAAATGGAAGGGCGGAGTCTATTCTACAAATCCTCCACTATCAATTTTAATCTATTTCTATTTTGTAAGCAAGATAGAATTAAGATGGCAAAACTAGATCAACTAGGAGAGAACCAGGAAAACCAACTAACCAACCATCATATGAGTGGGAGGAGGGTGGGTATCGCCAGGCGCAACCCTCACTCACCTTGAATCGTCCTCTTGAAGAATGCCTTGCAGGCTTCACAGGAGGCTACCCCATAATGGTACCCAGACGCGATGTCGCCACACACTAAACACAGTCTCTTGGGCATCGAGTTGAGCATGTATTCACACTTGGTCTGGGGATCTTCAACAATGGTGCTCGAGCAGTCATCATACAGTTTCCGGACAGGCCCGCTACCTCCTAGGATAGGAGCAGAAGGGTAGAGAGGCGGCGAGTCAAGTCCGTTCTGATGGCCATTCATGGTTGAACTGTAGCTCCCGCTGGCGTCCGAAGAGCCACCTGGGCTGTGGTGGTTGACGCTGTCCGTCAGGGAGGCCGGGCTGGAGGGTTCCGTCTTGATGAAGGACGAACAGCTGGAATCAATGTGTCGATCTTTGTTTGACATTCTGCAGAGAAGCCTGAGGTGGCGGGAGATACAAAGAGAGGAGAAAAAGAAGGAGAGAGTGTCAAACACAGAGACCAAAAGAGGTAGAGACAAAGAGGAGGTGAAAAAACCAAGAGGAAATGGAAGGGAAGATTGAAGGAAGGGGGAAAAAAAAAGACAAGAATTCATATGTTAAAGACTTGGCTCCTCGAGAGTGCAGCCTAAAAGCTGGGGACTACACATCATTCGCTAGTCAATATCTCTTGTTCTACAACAAGGTAATCAGCATAAGGGCGTGACAGGGTTACATCAAAGTGCCCAGACAGACCATAAACAAAAGCTCTAAGGGATCCATTTCCTTTCATTTTAATACCTTTCTCTTGGAGAAGCACTGTCAATATCTAAATCAACTCTCTAGATTCTAAATTTATCCACAGAAGAAGAGTAATTTGTAAGGTCTGTATCATTTCTAAAATTACATCTATCCTCACTCTACTTTTCTCTTCCATTTTCTGATGTTGCAATCATTGTATTACGAGCAGAACCCAACTTTTATTGTCAAGACCAAACAGATGATTCCTCAGCTCTGTAATTACTGTTTGTCAGCATGCTTCCATAAGCATAACCGTGTCTTCTATTGATCTAAGACACATAGGGAATATATCCTCACTCACTTCGCCTCTTTATTTAAACTGCTCTATTTCCTAGACATTTAGCGATATAGAAAGATTTCAAGGATAAAATTCTCGCCAATATTTAAGGATTATTTCCTCGAGCCCACAAAACAGGGAAACGATTACCGGTATCAATTAATAAATATGTACACGTGTTTACGAGTGTATGTGTTTGTGTGTGTGATCTACCACCGTCAACAACAAGAATCACTAAAAGCCATTTGAGCCTCCAGTCTACCTGTGAATCCATAATCTGATATTCTATACTCAGGAAAGTAAGGATGTATCAGATTTTGTCCTGAAAAAATAAGACTTGTGGGGGTCTCTCTTTCTCCCCTTCCTTTGCTCTTTTAACATCATACCTCCTAAAAGGAAATATGATGAAGCATCTAATCTGATGAACTCTCTCTTATTTAGAAGAAACAGTCCATCCCTCTTACTTTGTCGGACCCATAAGTGATTAAATTTCTGAAGAGGTAATTAGATGAAAAGACGTAATTGGTCCTATTTTCTTTCCGGTTAGCCACAGTGCAAAACCCCTTTTAGCAAAGTCTCTAAGAACCTTCTGAGAGCCCACTAGAGGAAGAAGAGGTGACAGCTGAGAAAGAGACTAAGATAATTGCTTCCCAGTGGAAAGCTGATTTATGGGAATCCCACAGGGTAATGGTCATTCACTGGAATTTGGGGGAGTATGTCACAGGATAACCGAAAGGATGCAATTACCTCTTTCCCTATAAATCTAATGATATTTTATCACTGCACAAATTTCATGCTCTCCTCTGGGCACCCCCCTCCCCAAATTCCCCCGCTGTTCTGTTACTTTCAAACGAAGAAAAATATGGTTCTTTCCTATCAGGGAACATTCACTGAACAGTTCCAAGAAGGGGGTCTCAAGTGCCTCCACAGCCAGAATGTGCCTCCAACCCTAGTAGATTTCCCATTGGAAGTTCTGCACTGCTTTCTCAAGGAAAGCAAGCTCAGGATGTGAAGAAAACAAACAGGAAGGAGCAATCCCCAAAAATACCTTCTTGCTTTCGCCCACCCACTCATGTTGTCCTTTCCTGGAGAAGGAACGAAAGGAAAAATATCCCCCTTGCCAGCCTGAACCAGGCTTCTGCTCCCTCCCACCTCGGCTGCCTCGTCCCCGTCACTGTTAATGAGTGCTGTAATTAATAGATCGCTCTCCTTGTCTCCAGGCTTGCACCCTGGGCTAAGCACTTTTCCTCAAGTCAACGTTTGAAAGAAAGCGGGTCGGCACTGACTTACAGCAGCCCTGCGAATTCCTTTTAATTTAAAGCACTTACCCCACCACTTCACTTATTACCTTATAATTACTGGACTGCTCGCACATACATTATGATCTTAGACTAGAGTTAGAAGTTATTAGGGTACTAAAACACGGTTGCTCCCCTTTCCTCTCTCCAGCACTGAATTTCTCATAGCGACGACAATTAACTCTTTCGCCATCTGCCTGTGAGGCACCATTTTTTCATCTTTTTTTTTTTCTTTCTTCCTGAGGACAGTTGCATTGAACTGCTTAATCATAAAACAGATTACGCTTTCTCCAGGTCCTCTTCTCTCTTTTTTTTTGATTGTTCAATTTTATACCAATTTCCTTTCCTTTGAGCTTTTTTCTCATGGGCTTCTAAAATGAGCAGAACTCTTCACTGAGGAACAAGGGCAGGAATCACCCTCCTATTCATGGAAGTGTTATTTGCAAAGTCACCAAATGTTTATGGGTCAAATGCATGTTGTTAATAAGGTCTTTGAAAAATTGGGTATCTCCAGCCGGCCGTTTCCTGGAAAATCTCAGTCCCTAACTTTGCAATTATCTGGATGGAATCAAGAAAATTCACAAAGTTCAGGCAGTCAGGGAAGCCTTGGGACAGGTGCAATCTCTCTTCCTACACAAGTCTGGCCACCGCAACTGTAAATGAAAGTGAATAAGCTGGATTTGTGCTGTAGGTTTTACAGGTTTCTTCTCAGACGTGAAGCGCTTCCTTCAGGAACACTTTCTGCTCTGGAAATAATAATAGAGCTGCCATTTATCAAGTGCTTACTAGGCAACAGGCACTGACCTAAGTACTTTACGAATATTTTCTCATTTAATCCCCAAGACGGTCTTGTGAGGGAGGTATGACTCTTTAGGACACAGACCCTCAGACATTATACAATTTCCTGAAAGTCATACAGTTTGGAAGTGAAAAAACTGAGATTTGAACTCAGGGCTAACTCCAAAGTCCAGTGCAGAAATGTCTTCAAGCCAACAGAGAGTCTTGCAATGTGTTTGCTTTTTTAAAAATAGCCAAGCAAGCAGAGGTAGAGATGGCACACACAGAGGGTCTAAGACATTCACGCTCACCCATGAGTGCAAAGGTGGCTGAAGGAGCCACCACCACCCTGGCGACAGGGCTGCCCTGTTGAGTCACCCTCCCCAGAATTTGGAGTGACACCAAAACCAAAGCTGAAAGAACACAGTTGTCTCCTAATTACTACTTAGCTCATTACACTGAACATTTCCTAGACACCATTACATTATACCCTAAAACTACAGTGGGTCTTAATTCTCTCCCTCTCTGTCTCTGAAATTCTACAGCTCTATTATTCAAGCCTGAAATATTCACAACTATCTATAAATTCAATTGTCAGCTGGTGGGTTTTATTCTAGACTTCACTTCAATCTAAAATTAGAGGCACTAAAATTCACATTAACTCTAAGAGGAATGTAGTGAATAAGACTTTATTTCAAAAGAACACCTTTTTGTCAGAAAGAACCATTTTCAAGATGATGGCTTTATCTGGAGCCAAAGAGAATAAGCCCGATTCCACATTGTGCTGTTAACGCAGAAATTTTAGGTCACATTGGATTAATAAAAATCTAAATTTAGTTAAGAATTATGAATAGAAATAACATGTGTTGGAAAATGTGGGAAATATTTATTTTAAAGCCTACGTAGAGTTGCTTTTATTATTTCAAGGGAAGTGATGGGAGGCACAAGGGAAAAAGAGAAGTAACTTTCTCAAAATCTTTTCTGAGTGTACACCCTGAGAATAAACTGGAGAGAGAAATAACCATGTCAAGAATAACAGTTTCTGTTTGAGAAACAAAATTTGAGGCTGTAACAGCCTTCTAGAAGCCAGGGACATTTTAGTGCTTTAGAAAGCATTTTCAACACAATCTGAGATACAGTCTTCAGTATTCTATGTAAATCCTAGATATGTTCTATATTCTATATTGTTGTTGTTTAGTTGTTAAGTCATGCCTGACTCTTCTGCGGTCCCATGGGCTGTAGCCCGCCAGGCTCCTCTGTCCATGGGATTTCCCAGGCCAGGGATTGAAATCAAGTCTCCTGCATTGGCAGGCAGATTCTTTACCACTGAGCCACCAGGAAAGCCCCTTATATTCTATATATGTTCTACTATATAATATATATATTTATATATAAAGTCTGATGATCATGCTTCTACATAGGAACTTTTTAACTTTTTATTTTATATTGGAGTATCGCCAATTAACAATGTTGTGATAGTTTCGGATGGACAGCAAAGGGACTCAGCCATACATACATATATATATATCCATTCTCTTCCAACTGTCCCTCCTGTCTAGGCCTCGACACAACACTGAGCAGAGTTCCCTGTATTATATAGGAGGTCCTTGTTGATTATCCGTTTTAAATGAGTGTACCTGTCTGTCCCAAACTCTCTAACTATCTCTCCCCACCATCCTTCCCCCCTGGCAACTGTAAGTTCTCTAGGTCAGTGAATCTGTTTTCTGTTTTGTAAATAACATAGGAACTGCCCAGCCTTGCCTAAGGGGCAGCAAGAGTAAAATTTATCTTTGTTGTTAGATACTAGTCATCAAGCAAATAAAGCTTCCTGGTTGCTGGCCTATATAAACATGTAATTTTAGAAAGTTAATTAGTTATGCATATAGGTGTGCATGTAAAAGGAGAAAGTGAGTTAAAAAAAAAAAAGGATCAGTTAAAGTTGCTCTTGTGGGCTTCCCTGGTGGCTCGAGGTTAAAGCGTCTGCCTGCAATGCGGGAGACATGGGTTCGATCCCTGGGTCAGGAAGTTGCCCTGGAGAAGGAAATGGCAATCCACTGCAGTATTCTTGCCTGGAGAATCAATCCCAAGGATGGAGGAGCCTGGTAGGCTACAGTTCACGGGGTCACAAAGAGTCAGACAAGACTGAGTGACTTCACTCACTCACTCAAAGTTGCTGTTGTAGGGTAAAACCAGATAATCTGTAATTAATATCCCATATATATTATAATTATCCAGCTTGATTTGAGAGATGCTACCTAGATCCAGGTAAATGTGTGATTGTGAGTGAACTGCCGTGACTTTGTGGGCAATGTATAAGCGTCCAGCACGGTCTGGATTTCCCAGAAGGGACTTAAGCCTATGTTCCCTAGGCTTATATATAATTATATATTATTAACCCTTTTACCAAATAGAAGTTCTTAACAAGTAGCTGCCTTTCACCTTTTGAATTTTATACCAGACTCGAGTTCTTTGCTATTTTATTTCCCTCCTCAAATACGGTGCATCAATGCAACACACGTGTACAGGTCTTCTTTGACTTTCCTGATTGTAAAACAAAGGCAAGATTTTTTTTTAAACTTTTATCATACCTATTTCAGTGACAGACACCTTAATAGCTAAATAGGTGACAACCATTTTATTTTCTTCCTTGTCATCCTTGCTGCTGCTACTGCTGCTAAGTCGCTTCAGTCGTGTCCAACTCTGTGTGACCCCATAGACGGCAGCCCACCAGCCTCCCCCGTCCCTGGGATTCTCCAGGCAAGAACTCTGGAGTGGGGTGCCATTTCCTTCTCCAATGCATGAAAGTGAAAAGTGAAAGTGAAGTTGCTCAGTCGTGTCCGACTCTTAGCGACCCCAGGGACTGCAGCCTACCAGGCTCCTCCGTCCATGGGATTTTTCAGGCAAGAACACTGGAGTGGGGTGCCAAAATACCCATCATCATTATAGATTCCAAACATTTTATCAATATATCTCCCAAATTTTTATGCATTAACAATGAAGCCAGCAAACCTGCAAGTTTACAAATGAGAAGACAGAACCTGTGACTTTCCTGGTGGTTCAGTGGTTAAAGAATCCACTTTCGATGCAGGGGCATGGGTTCAACCCTGATCGGGTACCTAAGAACCTACCTGCTGTGTGGGGTGGCCAAAAAAAGCCTTAAATATCTCACTGAGTCAAGAGAATTTCAGGGTTGAAAAGCAGGGTGCTCAAGTCCTATCACTCATCACTTACCTATTTAAAATGGGAACAAATCTCTAAGAACTGGTCAATTTTCTACCAGCTGAAATCACCCGACTGAATATTTCAGTATTTTTATTTCAAAAAATAAGAAGCTTTTGTTAGCCTATAGGTTTGGGGTTTTGCTTTTATGCTTTCAGAAGAAAACCTCCAATACTAAGACCCCAGAGGCCCAGGCTTCAAAGCCGTAACCCCAGCAGCTCCCATGGCAGAGTCTGAGTTACAACTTCAAGTACGCCACTTTACAATGAGCTTTTTTTTTTTCTTCCCCTCCCTGCTTCAATTAATTGCACTCTCGTAAAGTGGCAAAATGTGAATCACTTAGTAACAAAATGGGCACCAGCTGCTATTGTCAGAGAATGATGATGCTGAAGAAAGAGAAAGCAATGGAATGAAGTGTCATGTCAGAAATCAACGGTGCAACGTGTGATTTGAGAAAACATGACTACTTTACAGAGACAGGGTGTCATTATGGCATCACAGTAATACGCTGCTTTGACAACTGCTGGGTCTAACATATCATCATTGCATTAAGGTACACTGGCTTAGTTGGGGAAAGAAGACAGAGGATTTTTTCTTTTAATAAGAAATATCTCCAGGTCTGCCTGGTTAACCCAACAGAAGGAGATCATTAATTGTAAAGAAAGAACTGTACATCATGATTCACACGCTCAGAAAGATTAAAACATGTGCGCACGTAAGCACGCACACACACACAGTTATCATTTTAGGGCTTCTTTAATAAACGCTGAGGTCCATCTAACGCAAGAAATGTCTGCCTAAGAGAACCACAAGGATGGAGTGGCCGGTTCTTGATTGTTTGAACAAGTAACTTGTGCATTTAGTCTAAAAGATTCTGTGCAAGTAATACCAGTATGCAATGGCCAAGGTAAAAACCTTTACAAGTTCCAGAACAGCAACGTCACGTCACTCTCCAGCTGTCCTATTTTGATTTCGCCCCAGTGCTATTTTATTTTTCTCCTATTCAGCTGGTCACTGAAATTAAATTTGACAATGGTTAAATAAATAAAAGACTCTTTGCAATTTACTCTGGTCAAGAACAATAGTAACCAAACAGCTCCTCACAAAGCTGGTGCTTGAGTCACTGACAGATGTAGCTAAGCTGTATGAGAACCAGGGGCTAGCTCCTTCAAATGACAAATCAGAGCATCTATCTAAGCCAAACCCTTTGCCAATTCTATCAAAGGCTTTACCAAGCAAAGAAATTTAGGACAAAAAAAGAGACCTGCAACTCATTTCTGGTGAGTTGTTGAAAGGAATACACCCAGGAATGTAACTTTGTATGTGAGTGTGTGTGTAGGTGTTCAATCGCTCAGTCATGTCCGACTCTTTGAAACCCCTTGGACTGCAGCCCGCCAGGCTCCTCTGCCCATGGAATTTCTCAGGCAAGAATACTGGAGTGGGTTGCCATTTCCTCCTCCAGGGGATCTTCCTGACCCAGGGATCGGACCCACATCTCCTGAATCTCCTACACTGCAGGTGAATTCTTTACTGCTGAGCCATCAGGGAAACCCTTATATAACTTCATACCTAGGGCTGAACCATGACCAGGAAGGACTTTGTTGAAACTCTATCTGCTTTAAGGACTTCAGAGTTCAGTGATCTTTTCTTACTCAATTTTCCTCTGAAGCTAGGTCTGTCGACTATTCTGGTATAGTCACTGAAATGCCAGGTCCTAAGACTCCCTCCATCCCAGACAAACCAGGATGGTTGGCCATCCAATTGGACGTAGAGAAACACCTATAAAACCCTGTGCCTCTCCTTCTGCGGTTGGACCTAAAATAAAAGAAGGGAAACGGATTATATTCCTTTTCGGTAAAGAGAAATGCAGTAATAACACTAAGGGTGTTCTAACGCGTACCGGTCAGAAAGTGCCAGCATCCCTACCTTACTACACCATACCAGCCAGACCCATCTCCATGTACTATTTTGGACACAGGAAATCCCAACTGCTTCCATTTGTATTGCCAGGTGATTTCTGATGCTTCCTGGTTGATAAACTTTATTAATGGGAAAAGAAAGGGTTCTGTAGTATCACAGTATGTTGCTCATTATGGTTGTTGACAGTTTCTGTATTTAAGGATTCGATCTGATGCAGAGGTGCTTAGTAGTGTAATTCATCCTTAGCTTGTTTTCCTGGACCTATTTCAATCTGGGGGTGAGCATCTCTCATTTATAGCTCTAAATACGGTAAGTGAGCTACTGGCAAATCAATAAAAACTGTTAAATGCATAATAATGCAGGGTAATTGCATACATGATGTTTTGCATTATTAACTGTCTGAGCTTTTCTTTAATATAATGGGCACTCATGTAATAGAGAGCGGCTATAAGTCTATAAAATATACACAGTTTATACGAACCGTGATGCTGCTTAAAACTCTGGCTAATCACCTACATCGGCTTTGAAGGAAGACTTCTCCTCCACTGCCAAGTCCAAATCAATTCTTATGACATTACTTTATAACTAACATGATATTTAACTGATGATGGCTATTAGCTATTATACAGATTGCCTTCAAGGACTGAACAGTAGGGGGAAAATACCACTTAGTTTAAACAAACTTCTGCCATGTAATCAATATTATTGAGGCAAATTAAGTGTCTTAACAAGTGTGTATATTTGCCCTAATGCAGCTTAATTAACTATATCCTCACCACTGCCCAAGTCCTGGTCACCTATGGATGTCAGAAGACAAGAAATGTCTAGTCAGAAACTCAGATGCACAACAGATGCAAAACAAGCATTTTTATCTCCAGTCTCTAAGAAGACTTCTTTCTTTACACACGTTACTCTCCTGGGACCCAAAGTCAGAGGACAGGAGAGCTTTAGAATTGTGTACCCTATGTCTTGATGTAGGAAACGCCCAAGTGCCCAGACTGCTTATCCCTAGGCTAGAGTGAAACAGCCCTGGGCAAAAGGTGGGGACCACTACGAGAAAAAAAAAAAAAAAAACAACCCTAAGATAAATCATCAAAATGAAGCTAAGGATATATGCTGAATGTAACATTTATTCGGTCTTAGAGATTTACTATGCCATGAGCAGACCTCTTCTGCAGTAAGCTTTCCAGAGAAAGGAAATCGTCTCCTCCTTCTACAAATCTCTGGTCTTTCAAACAGAAATATGGATCAATAAAGTTTGCTTGTGTTCAGACAATTCTGTTTTCAAGCAGTCAAGGAGTACACTGAAGAGAAAGAGCGGACACAGCAGTAGGGGGTACTGACAGCTAAATGAAGACCTTCTTACAGCATCTCACTAGAGGAGAAATAAACAGACACTGAACTCATAGGAAGTCTATGCACTGATCTTTACAAATTACAATCGAATATAGATGCTTTACACACACACTCTGCAGTGATGGAGTTCACAAATCAAATCCAGGTCAATGAGAGAGCTCAGGCTGTCTGAATCTCCCTTTCTTATTCTCTTTGCTACACTGGAACAGGAAATAAGAATGCTATCCGGAGTTGAAGTAAGGATACTGAGATCATAGTATTGATGTCACCCTTTACTCATTAAGAAAATGTTTTGCAAAAGCGATTACAATGACCAATAAGCCAGCTGCCTCCATAGAGATAGGCCAGTTTCTTTAGAGTGGAACTCTGCAACATCCCCGGAAACCAGGTGAATCACAATAGCAAAAAAACCCAGATGCTGAGAAGGAATCCTTGTTGAAATAAATGTTGCTTCGCGTTTACAGGAACATTTCTGTCTTAGAAGGAGAGTCACGGTAGCACCGCAGATAATAAACCACATCTCTTCCTATTGGACAGCAGTTAAACTATATTTATACTTTTAATAGCTTAGTGTGCAGTAGTTAACATCTGGATGCAAAAGCAGCTGGTCTGGGGTGATGTATGAGAGCAGAGGTTACCATGATATTCTGTTAGTATCAGATGCTGTTCAGCTGAAGTAGGAGAGTGGGGGGAGAGATGGGAAAGGGGAAATCAGCTAATTATTAATCCTAAGACTCCTTCCTCTGTATTCTTTTTTTAAATAAAAGCATGTCATTGAGCTAGCTGCCTGAAGAGAAGGTGAAGCTTAAAGACCCAAGCCACTATTTGCAGGCAAGGAAAAATAACATAGATACACACATACATTTCATTCAAGCCATAGAAATGACGAAGGATTTGTTCTGTAGCAGAATGGATTTTGTAAAAGGGATTATGCAGCAGTGAGACACCATCCAGCGAAGCCAATGGAAGCCACCGAGGGGCCAGGATTTCAGATCGGAAGGACTCAGTGGTGGTTTGTCAGTCAAAGACCCAAAGACAAACATGCAGAGAAAAATTTCTAAAATCTTCTCAGTTCTGGAAAACTGATTCAAAAATGTAGGACACCAGAGTTCCCACACTTTGTCTGTTTCTCTCATTTCTCAGGAACCCTGCCTTCTTACAGGACTGGAGGGAAGAGGAGTGTGCTTCCAGGTGGGGACCTGGGGCAGAGTGACCTAAGGCAGGCTGCTAAGGCCCTCTGATCCTCTATCTTCTTTCTTACTTGTCAGATGGGAGGATGTGCTGAAGTGCTTTCTAAAATAACTCCTGCCCTTCAAAATATCTACATATATACATATACATTTTACTCAAATAAAACCCACACTGGCTTGTGACTCAGATGAGACCTGAGAGCAAGGGCTACTGCATGAAAGCGTACTTCCCAAACTTCCGTTTGTTTCCTTGACTGCTACTGCACTCAGCCACTGTTGAGGATCAGGGCAGTGCATGCATGTGCTGTGTGTGTGTGCTGGAGGAGAAAGAAAGAGTACTCCAACAACTTGCAGTGGGTGGTGGGGGGTGTGTGTGTGTGTTGCTGTAGGAGAAAGAAAAAATACTTCAACAACTTGCAGTGTGTGGGGGTGTGTGTGTGTGCTGGAGGAGAAAGAAACAGTACTCCAACAACTTACAGTGCATGTGTGTGTATGCGTGTGTGTGTGTGTGCTGTAGGAGAAAGAAAAAGTACTCCAACAACTTGCCTCATATAACAATTCAACTGCGGCAATGACATTCAACTGAGTAATCCTTCCCTGTGGGTGACAAAGGGACAAATAGATCCATGATCATTAGAGGGAATCCGGGGAGCAGGAATCTTTTTTTTTTCTTTTTCCTAGAAATGGTTCTCTTTTTGCTCATTACGTTTTTGGTAGGAGGCGTTGGCGGAAAGGGCAATTCCCTGCAATCAGTGTTTAAGTGAATGTTTGTCCCAGAGTGTGACACCACGCTGTCAGCAAGCAGCAGGGAGTCCTTGAGTTGTTACTACATTTGATTTGACTGCCAGTAGGAAGCTTCATTTCTACCAACTGTTAGTTGCTCGCTCAAAGAATCTTCTCTTCATTTCAGGAGTGATTTTTTTTTTCCCCCTTCTATTTTCTTTTCCTTGATAGGTCGTGAGTCCAAACTTGGCACATGGACAGAGACAACTTTAGTTCTTGTCTCCAAAGCTGGTCAGACCTGAGGGTCTGGTTATAAAGAGTCCAGCCAGTATGTTCAGAATTTCATGTCTCTCATTCAGATTCTCTGCACTTTAATTCAGATTTCCTAGATCATCATAAGGTCAACACAGACGCAAACTGGTTTGGCCACATTGTGTACACATGTTTTTACTTGGTGGGGCTTATTTTAGTTGATGGAGCAGACATTTCTGCAGCTCTTATCAACCAAAAAAAAAAAAAAAAGCCTTGTCACTCACCTTTTCCTGCAATTTTGTTCAACTATCTGCTATTTCAGTGACTGCTTCCGACACGTCTACAATTTTTCTGATCTGATAACTTGACTACTTCCCATGAAAGCATCTCTCTTCTCAAATAATGATTCTGATAATTAGGATTCTCAAACAGTGCCTCTGACAAGAACTTCTGACAGTGAAAAGCATCTTTAGAAACAACAAAAACAGATGATGAGTAAAAATGGGGGAAAAAAAGAGAAGGAAAAATTCCTCAGAGATACGATGAAAATTCAGGCTGAACGGAAAAGTAATTAACACGGAAGAGCTAAAACTGTAATTAAGAAAAATTTCATTACAGGGAGGCAGGTGAGTCCGTTTTTCTGAATATGAAAGGGGCTGTGTTAAAATAAAATAGAGGCAGGTTTCGGGGAGTGGAGCAGGAAAGCCATGTCTTTAACCAGATCAAATTCTCGAAATTGGCTGTCAAGACAGGATTGTTGTGATTTATACCCGTCTATCAAGTGCCCGAACGGAGAGACAGAGAGAAGAGAAACAAGCTGCTGTCGCTTCCATTCGCAAAGAACCTTTAATTTCCACAGCACCATCTGTTACCAAATCTAATTCACATTCCCCCTTAATCTGGTTTAGTTCCATAATACTAATTCTTTTCCAACCCCTAGGAACACAAACCACCAAAAAAAAAAAAAAAAAAAAAATGGCTTTGGTTCTTGGTGAGTGAGAAATTGAATATTACAGAGTTAAGGTGTAAAGGCTTAAGTGAATCATGCTCTTCTCCATTAAAATGTCTTCCTGGTAAAGGGATTTGTTTTCAGCCAATGCAGAGATATGAAATTGTTCACATTTGGGGTAAAAAAAAAATGCTGATATAAAACTAGGCCGGGGACATGAAAGGAGAGGTTGTCATAAAATACAATTGTTGTCAAGTTTAGTCACTTTCAGAACTGGCTATAAAATCACTTTGTCATGGTTTTCACATAGAGAAACCCTGAAATTGTACTTTTGTTAAGGAAACTGAGAGTGATGTATATATTCAGAGAAGGCTGGGCTGGAGGTGGGGGGGAGCCTGAAGGGAAACCTAAGGAAATGAAAATGGAAAAATTTATATATAATTTAAAATAAAGAGATGTATATGGGTAAACACACGTCCATCTCCTCCAGTCCGAGCTTTGGTTAGCACAGACTTTTGATCCAACATCACTTCTGCTCTTAGCCAATATAATAACTAGCATTCACAATAATGAAAGCTGTGGAGCTATAAAATTATAAAGTGCTTTCTGCATCAGAGAAAGATTAAACTATCCTCAGTAAAGACTCAGTGCTAAATGTATTTTACTGCTTTCTAACTCTGTGAAAATTTGTTATCTCTAAAGGCAATAGTACATAAAGATCCACAAGCAAACTTTACAAAATGAGAAGAGATACTGTCTGAATCCTGGGGTGAGAAGTTTTGATTACACATTTAGTCAACTGGCTCACTACCTCATTCTCCTATGAACGTTAGAAGAAGCGTCCTTTTGTTCTCTAATTCAGTCACTCAGAAGACTGGCTGGTTGGTCTATGTCATATCAACCACTCAGGAAATCACTGGAGAGGTTATGATCAAAATATTTTCATGACAGACTTAACTGTAAACCAATAAATATATGCTTTATAAAAAAACACCTTAACATGTAAAATTGGTCACTGAACTGCTAGTATCTTCATACTTGATTTAAAAGATATCCTAAATCTGTTACATAAAGATGCATTTTTTAGGAAAGATTCCACTTTACTGATGACATCTTCTGATTAGGTAGATATATTCAACTACTAGCAATAAGAGCCTGTTTTTTAAGAAATGTGGTAGATTATGAAAGAAGATAAATTGTTCATGACATTGTAACAAACAAGAAAAGTGGAGATGAGAATAAATATGCTTATATATGCACACACACACACACATATATATATATCTCCTATAGAAACATCAATGGATGTCATATATACATATAAGTGGTTAGAGATTCTAAAAATGGTATAATAGAAAATAAAACTTAATATTTTCAATATTCATTAAGGAATATGCTAATTCTGACATCCCTAAATTATACAGAGTAATTTGCATTGTATAAGTTTTAGAGTTTCTACTACAGTTAAAAAAGAAATTTTTGTTTTCTTCACATTCATAGGAATTCACAAGACCGACAATACTAAATGCTGGTGAGGATGCGAAGCAACTGCAAGTCACATACATTGCTGGCAGGGTACAAAATGCTATGACCGTTGTGGAAAAACAGTTTGGAAGTTTCTAATGAAGTTAAACATATACTTACCACATCACAAGAATTCACTCTTAGATACTTGCTATCTAGTATCAATAGAAGTTATCTATTTATCAATAGAAGTTTCTATTGATTCCTATGCCTTGTTGTTGTTATTTAGCCACTAAGTTGTATCCAACCCTTTTGCAACCCCAAGGTCTGTAGCCTGCCAGGTTCCTCTGTCCATGGGATTTCCCAGGCAAGAATACTGTACTGGGTTGCCATTTCCTTTTCCAGAGGATCTTCCCAAATTAGGGCTCAAACCTGTGTCTCCTGCATGGGCAGGTGAATTCTTTACTACTGAGCTACCTGGGAAGCCCCAAGTCTTAAACAGGCAGACTTAGAAAATTCTTCAACACCTACCAGCACTTTTGATTTACACATAAGAACCGAGTGAGTCAGGGAAGTGAGACATATGACTTATTTAAGGACATTAAGAATTACGAGGTAGAATTTAGTCCAAATTCCAGGTTTCTAACTCTGAGGTCAGATCTTTTTCTAACCTATGAACAGGATAAAGGATGAAATCAAGATTAGGCCCATAACTTGTAGACAGAGAGGGGGAAGAAAAGGGTGGGACAAATTGAGAGAGTGGTATTGATGTATATACACTACTAGGCTTCCTCAATGGCTCAACGGATAAAGAATCTGCCTGTGATACAAGAGACACAGGCTCTACCCCTGGGTCAGGAAGATCCCCTGGAGGAGGAAATGGCAACCCACTCCAGTGTCCTGGCCTGGGAAACCCCATGGACAGAGAAGCTTGGCGGGCTACAGTCCAAAGAGTTGCAGAGTCGGACACAGACATGACTGAGCATGCACACACACACACATAAATGTTCACTATCATGTGAAAACACACAGCTAGTGGGACCTGCTGTATAGCACAGGGAGCTCAGCTTCGTGCTCTGTGATGACCTAGAGAAGGTAGGGTGAGGTGGGTAGGTAGGCGGCTCAAGAGGGAGGGGATATATGTATGTCTATGAGTTCAGTCCCTCAGTCGAGTCTGACTCTTTGCAACCCCATGAATTGCAGCACGCCAGGCCTCCCTGTCCATCACCAACTCCCGGAGTTCACTCAGACTCACGTCCATCGAGTCCGTGATGCCATCCAGCCATCTCATCCTCGGTCGTCCCCTTCTCCTCCTGCCCCTAATCCCTCCCAGCATCAGAGTCTTTTCCAATAAGTCAACTCTTTGCATGAGGTGGCCAAAGTACTGGAGCTTCAGCTTCAGCATCATTCCTTCCAAAGAAATCCCAGGGCTGATCTCCTTCAGAATGGACCAGTTGTATCTCCTTGCAGTCCAAGGGACTCTTAAGAGTCTTCTCCAACACCACAGTTCAAAAGCATCAATTCCTTGGCGCTCAGCCTTCTTCACAGTCCAACTCTCACATCCATACATGACCACTGGAAAAACCATAGCCTTGACTAGACGGACCTTAGTCGGCAAAGTAATGTCTCTGCTTTTGAATATGCTATCTAGGTTGGTCATAACTTTTCTTCCAAGGAGTAAGCGTCTTTTAATTTCATGGCTGCAGTCACCATCTGCAGTGATTTTGGAGCCCCCCAAAATAAAGACTGACACTGTTTCCACTGTTTGCCCGTCTATTTCCCATGAAGTGATGGGACCGGATACCATGATCTTCGTTTTCTGAATGTTGAGCTTTAAGCCATCTTTTTCGTTCTCCTCTTTCACTTTCATCAAGAGGCTTTTGAGTTCCTCTTCACTTTCTGCCATAAGGGTGGTGTCATCTGCATATCTGAGGTTATTGATATTTCTCCCGGCAATCTTGATTCCAGCGTGTGTTTCTTCCAGTCCAGCGTTTCTCATGATGTACTCTGCATAGAAGTTAAATAAGCAGGGTGACAATATATACAGCCTTGACGTACTCCTTTTCCTATTTGGAACCAGTCTGCTGTTCCATGTCCAGTTCTAACTGTTGCTTCCTGACCTGCATACAGATTTCTCAAGAGGCAGGTTACGTGGTCTGGTATTCCCATCTCTTTCATAATTTTCCACCGTTTATTGTGATGCACACAGTCAAAGGCTTTGGCATAGTCAATAAAGCAGAAATAGATGTTTTTCTGGAACTCTCTTGCTTTTTCCATGATCCAGCGGATGTCGGCAATTTGATCTGTGGTTCCTCTGCCTTTTCTAAAACCAGCTTGAACATCAGGGAGTTCACGGTTCACATATTGCTGAAGCCTGGCTTGGAGAATTTTGAGCATTACTTTACTAGCATGTGAGATGAGTGCTATTGTGCGGTAGTTTGAGCATTCTTTGGCATTGCCTTTCTTTGGGATTGGAATGAACACTGACCTTTTCCAGTCCTGTGGCCACTGCTGAGTTTTCCAAATTTGCTGGCATATTGAGTGCAGCACTTTCACAGCATCATCTTTCAGGATTTGAAACAATTCAACTGGAATTCCATCACCTCCACTAGCTTTTTTCATAGTGATGCTTTCTAAGGCCCACTTGACTTCACATTCCAAGATGTCTGGCTCTAGATGAGTGATCACGTCATCATGATTATCTGGGTCGTGAAGATCTTTTTTGTACAGTTCTTCCGTGTATTCTTGACACCTCCTCTTAATATCTTCTGCTTCTGTTAGGTCCATACCATTTCTGTCCTTTATCGAGCCCATCTTTGCATGAAATGTTCCGTTGGTATCTCTAATTTTCTTGAAGAGATCTCTAGTCTTTCCCATTCTGTTGTTTTCCTTTATTTCTTTGCACTGATCACTGAAGAAGGCTTTCTTATCTCTTCTTGCTATTCTTTGGAACTCTGCATTCAGATGCTTATATCTTTCCTTATATATATATTTGTGTGTGTATATATATATATATATATATATATATATATATACATATACATATATATAGTATATAGTATATAGCTGATTCTCTTCCGCTTTGTCTCATAGGTAAAGAATCTGCCTGCCAATGCAGGAGACGCAAGAGACGAGGGTTTGATCCCTGGGTCAGGAAAATCCCCTGGAGGAAGAAATGGCAACCCACTCCAGTATTCTTGCCTGGAGAATCTCATGGTCAGAGGGGCCTGGAGGGCTACAGTTCATGGGGTCGCAAAGAGTTGGACACGGCTGAGTGACCAAGCACATGCATAGCTGATTTAGGTTTTTGTACAGCAGAAACTAACACAACACTGTAAAGCAATTATCCTTCCTCCAATTAAAAAAAAAAAGAAATACAAATAGGCCTATAATAAATAATATTCTATTGATCTGAATGGTAAACACCTTTTCATATTTTATTTTTTAAATACTTATGAAATATTTTTCATTGTAAACACCAAATAATTCTGTGCATCCATGTGCACATTTGGGAAGTAAAGAAAGCTAACCTGAGTTCACTCCTCATCGTCTTCCTCCAAAGCAGGGCTCATGACAAAATGGCTTATACAAATAAGCAAAACTGGAGCAGTGATGTGGTCATGTGTCATTGTAAGTAACTCATGGTGGGCTTTTGAACATTTTTGGTTTGATTCTTTGACATTTTACTTAATTTTCAAATATTTATTTATTTGGCTGCACCAGATCTTATTTGCAGCACACGGGATCTGCAGTCTTCGCTGCAGCCTGCGGGATTTTCAGTTACAGCATGTGGGACCTAGTTCTCTGACCAGGACCTCTGCCCTGGGAGCGCAGCATCTTAACCACTAGACCACTAGAGAAGTCCCCTTGATGTGTTTTTGCAACAAGGAAGACTATGGGACACAGAATAAGGAAACATTAAGGATTTAAAACATAGAAATCAGAAAAAGGGGGGGGGGGAGTCATCTGATTTTTAAAAATATCTTTTAGATTATCAGTATAAACACTGTTTTAAAAAAAAAGGGTCAGGGGCAAAAGTGCAATATAGAAAACTGGAGTAGTCAAAATCATGTATTTCAAAAGAAATGCCTAATTCTATGGAGCTTTCAGGAAAGAAATCTTGCATAGTGACTTAAATCAATTTAAAAATGATTTCAACACCAATTTACCAGATGCTCCTCAAGTAGGAAGATGGGGGATGATGTTCCTTAATGGGAAGGAAAATAAATCACAGAACACATTTCCTCCCTTCTTTAACTTACACACACACGAAGGTTACAGCATTCAGTACGTAGCCAAGAAGAGATGACATGATTGTACTAATTCATGTTTTCCTGAAAAGGTTTCTGCAAAATAATAAAACTGTATGAAATAAATAAAGAATTAAATAAAACTATACATTCCCGAAGATGAATTCAGCCAAGTTTATCTCTGTCAATGGCTCCATACACACCCTACAGGTCAACAATCCTCTTCCACCCTAAATCTCTCTTCTCCCCACCTTGTACCTCTTAGGTGAAATGCTTTGTTGTTTTTGCTTAGTTGCTAAGTCCTGTCTGACTCTTTGTGACCCCGTGGACTGCAGCCTGCCAGGCTCCTCTGTCTATGGAATTTCCCAGATAAGAATACTGGAATGGGTTGCCATTTCCTTCTCCAGGGGATCTTCCCAAACCAGGGATCAAACCGGTACCTCCTATACTGCAGACAGATTCTTTACCGCTGAGCCACTACAGATCCTCCATGCAAGGCTTATTGACTTGTAATTCTTCCTACCAACCAGCTTTCCCTTTTCCCTGGAATGCATTTCTCCTTCCTTTGCTCCAATATCTGGTCAACTCCGATTCATTAATAAAACTTCTACTGAGTTATCACATTTCCAGGAAGTCTTCCCAGCACCACTTTCCCTAGATATTCCCATAATTCCACCAGCCTATTTCTACAACTGCACTTAACACATTGTCTTTCCTGTGGATACTTATGTTTCTATCCGTCCACTTGAGGAGGACTGCACACTGATATCTCTTCCTAAATTTAACACTGTGCCTCGGCTAGCAAATGAATGTACAAAACACGAAGTCACATCGGCAAAAAGTAGTGGACTTTAAATGTTGGGTTACAAAAATTTTTTTTTTAATTAGCGTGTTGTTTATACAATCTCAAGAATCTGTGAGATAAACATTAAACATAGAAAATCTATTTTTCTATCTCCTTAGGTCAAAGTAAACCCCTTAAGACATTTGATTGAAACTGAACAACCTACAGGATGAAATAGTAAATGATTATAAGATTTTTAATTAGATATCTTGGCTTTGAGTTCACCAACATTGTCATTCCTTAGTGCCAAACTAACTGCGGGCACTGAGATATTATCTACAAACCTCAGTTGCTGAATCTGTTAAATGGGAGCTATATCTCATAGTACAGGAAGTGTAAATAATTGTTTGCAAAGGCGGTATTGAGTTCAGAACAATATCAATGAGTAAGAAGAGAAAGGTCATTTTAGGATGAAGGAGGATGATCCAGAAGTGCAGGGGAGGCTCAGAAAATGAAGGAGGGAGTGGTTCTGCAGAATAAGACGGGGGATCTGAAATCTGCTACAGGTTCAAAAAGTAGGTTGGCTGGACTGTGGAAGGTTTGAAATACTAAGGTGTGCAGATTAGATGCCATTTTATAGGTGATGGGAAGCTACTACAGCCTTCCAAGGAGAAAAGATATAACCATTTTGTGCTTTTATTAAACACAGTTTTGACTGCATCAGTGTCCAGGTCATTCATCCCTATTGTGTTTCAGGCATATCACCTAATAAAACAAACAGACCAGATTTCTGACCTCACAGTGTTTAAAGGCCAACTTTGGAAGCTATTCCCTCCAGCCAGATAAAGGATGAGAAGAACCTGAAGTGAAATGATAGCAAAGACAATGAAAAAAAGAGGAGGCAGATATTATGGGCATCATGAATAGAGTTTTCTCCACCTCCAGTGATCCATAAATAATACATGAGAATTGATCAAGCTAAAATGATTTTAACAAAGTATACATATATATATATTATTTTTTTTTTAAATAAAGTAAGCTGCAATAATTTGGCCACCTGATATGAAGAGCTGACTCACTGGAAAAGACCCTGATGCTGGGAAAGACTGAGGGCAAGAGGAGAAGGAGGTGACAGAGGATGAAATCGTTGGATGGCATCACTGACCAACAGACATGACTTTGAGCAAACTCTGGGAGACAGTAAAGGACGGTAAAAGCCTGGCGAGCTGCAGTTCATGGGTGGACATGACTTAGCAACTGATGGAACTGTTCTTTATCTTGACTGTGGTGGTGATCAGAGGAACGTACATTTACAATAAAATTACACAGAACTAAACAATCCCAAAGAAAGGCAATGCCAAAGAATGCTCAAACTACCGAACAATTGCACTCAAACGCTAGTAAAGTAATGCTCAAAATTCTCCTAGCCAGGCTTCAGCAATACGTGAACCGTGAACTTCCAGATGTTCAAGCTGGTTTTAGAAAAGGCAGAGGAACCACAGATCAAATTGCCAACATCCGCTGGATCATGGAAAAACCAAGAGAGTTCCAGAAAAACATCTATTTCTGCTTTATTGACTATGCCAAAGCCTTTGACTGTGTAGATCACAAGAAACGGTGGAAAATTCTGAGAGAGATGGGAATACCAGACCACGTGACCTGCCTCTTGAGAAACCTATATGCAGGTCAGGAAGCAACAGTTAGAACTGGACATGGAACAACAGACTGGTTCCAAATAGGAAAAGGAGTACGTCAAGGCTGTATATTGTCACCCTGCTTATTTAACTTCTATGCAGAGTACATCATGAGAAACGCTGGACTGGAAGAAACACAAGCTGGAATCAAGATTGCCAGGAGAAATATCAATCACCTCAGATATGCAGATGACACCACCCTTTTGGCAGAAAGTGAAGAGGAGCTAAAAAGCTTCTTGATGAAAGTGAAAGAGGAGAGTGAAAAAGTTGGCTTAAAGCTCAACATTCAGAAAACGAAGATCATGGCATCCGGTCCCATCACTTCATGGGAAATAGACAGGGAAACAGTGGAAACAGTGGCAGACTTGATTTTTTTGGGCTCCAAAATCACTGCAGATGGTGACTGCAGCCATGAAATTAAAAGACGCTTACTCCTTAGAAGGAAAGTTATGACCAACCTAGATAGCATGTTGAAAAGCAGAGACGTTACTTTGCCAAAAAAGGTCCATCTAGTCAAGGCTATGGTTTTTCCAGGGGTCATGTATGGATGTGAGAGTTGGACTGTGAAGAAAGCTGAGCGCCAAAGAATTGATGCTTTTGAACTGTGGTGTTGGAGAAGACTCTTGAGAGTCTCTTAGACTGCAAGGAGATCCAACCAGTCCATTCTGAAGGAGATCAGCCCTGGGATTTCTTTGGAAGGAATGATGCTGAAGCTAAAACTCTAGTACTTTGGCCACCTCATGCGAAGAGTTGACTCATTGGAAAAGACTCTGATGCTGGGAGGGATTGGGGGCAGGAGGAGAAGGGGACGACCGAGTATGCGATGGCTGGATGGCATCACAGACTCGATGGACGTGAGTCTGAGTGAACTCCGGGAGTTGGTGATGGACAGGGAGGCCTGGCGTGCTGCGATTCATGGGGTTGCAAAGAGTCGGACACGACTGAGCACCTGAACTGAACTGAAACATATGCACTCACATACACAAGCACAAATGAGTGTACACGATGAGATCTAAAGTCAGTAAACTCTTTCAGGATCAGCCTCTTGGTTGTGATCTTGTACTATAATTGAAGGAGGTTACCACGGGAAAAACTAGGTGAATGTATAGTATTTCTCAGTATTATTTCTTACAACTGCATGTGAATCTACAAATATATCAAAGTAAAAAGGTTTTTTTTTAATTAACATCTTTCTTGAAGACATGGATTATAGTGCATTTGACTTTGTATCCTTGGCACTTTGTATGATGCTGAACTCATATTAACTACTTAATGAATATGTCCCTTAATATGTTTGTTGAATAAATAAATGAGCTGCAAGGCACGATGTTAACTAAAGGCATCATTATTCTTTAGAAATGTTGTTATAAACCTCATCACATAAGTTCTATGTCTGGCTTATATTTATCTGACATTACTTGAAATATCAAACTTCCAACACTAAATATCAGTTAGTCAAGGTCATGAAGCTGATGGCATAGATGGTCCTCCATTCTACCACTTCTCAGAGAGTATGGTGAGCTCTTAAGATAATAGTCTTAAGAAATATTAATATTATTTCATATATCCTAATACGATATCAGGATTTTCTTTCCTTTTTAACAGTGAGAAAAGAAGTTATAATCACACAGTGATTCTCGAAACAAACTTGTACGACAAGCACGTTCTCTGTTTTACAGATGAGGAAACAGTCTTCTGATAGAACTGGAACTTGAAATTTCTAAATTTTGTCCTCTGAGCCACAGAATGCTGAACCACAGAGATTTAACAACAATACTTTATAGCAGCCAATTAAACACGTCAACTGTAGTCACACATAGAACTACTATCTTCTAAAGATTTTAGTTTTCAATAGTGTTTCTTAAACAACTGCATACTCAGTTAAGTGCTTTGATGTATCTGTGATGACGATACAAACACACAATAACAAGAATGGGACCAAAATAAAACAAACCAAAAAAAAAGTATCTTATCCCCTTAAACATCTAACAACAAAGGATAATAATTTTGAAACGTCAAAATCACTTGGCAACTTAGAAAATACTAGATTATGTACACCATAGAAAGGAAAAGCTAAAAGATGACTATTATTTAATTGAAACAGATTTAGGGCCTTCTAATAAGGAGAAATTAAATTATTTCACAGCATGAAAAACCTGAGCTAGACACTAGGTAGAACTTCCAGGCCAATTAGCTTTTATCATTAATATCAAAACATATTAATTATGTTAATTACATATACATAATGTATATCTAATTAATTAACGTGTATTATGTGTATATACATTAATTTTCTGTGTCTCAGCTATCTATTAACTAAAATGTAGGTATTAATTAATGCTCACACTATCTAATGCAAAAATGTTGAGACACAAAAAGAAAATAGATATGAAAACCTTTGAAGAGTTTAAGTGTTATGCAAATCCAAAGTGTTACTACAAATCTGTGAGACAAAATATTTTAATCTTTGCAATAATCAAATCAGAAAGTTAAGCTGCACCTACTTTTGAAATATAAATCCATACCTACCTGGGGTTGTCACAAGAAAACTAGTCAGCCTTCGGGATTTGTTGTAAATTACACTTGTTTAAACACTTTGATAACACATTCTAACTTGTACTGACTTTTCACCAACATCAGCTCACACTACCACCCAAAATGATCTCTTTAACTTCTCAGTACTTGAGATGAAGAGAGGATGCTAGGTGTTTACAGGAAAGCTTTAAAGGAACCAGTGTACAAATCTTTACTATCTGTTATGTGCCAAGAATGATATGGACACTGAAGAATAATGAAGTCTTTTTCCAAAGGAAAATGTGTTTCAGAGGTCAATATATCCATGCTAAGAATGCAGGCTGCATGAAAGTTATGCAAGAAAATACTGAGGTTTAGAACACCAACCTCCCCCAGCCTCTCCACCTACCATCAGATTCCATGCGGATGACACCTAATCTAACACAGGTCAGGGGAAAAATTCAGGTTAGAAATAAATTCTGAAACTGCTTAACTACACTAGGCCTTCTTAGCTATTAGTCACAAGAATAAAGCAAGAAAGTGTGGATAAAGCTACAATGATCACTTTGGGGGAGGAAAAAAGGGACACCTACGCCTAGAGGCATAGTCTTGATACAAGAACCATGGGGAATGTCTCTCTGGAGTGACTTCAACAATGCACAGTGTGAATCACAATGGCTGTCAACCTCAGCAGCCTCTGAGTCACCCTCTTAAAGACCCAAGCCCCTGCCTCCTCTGTTTGCTGCTAAGGCGTGGCTCTCCTGTGATAGTACATCTGACCACCTTCCAGAAGGCAAGCAGACAAGGCAGGAACATTCCTTGCTCTTATCCAAAGTCCAAGAAGGAAGATTGAGGGAAAACAGGAAGAGGGGAAAATTAGTGTTGTTCATCTCATAAAAGACTTGACAACTGTTACAAAGTAGCTGAATGAACTGCGCAGGGGCTTTGGAACAGTGTTGCCCTTGGTGTGCATGCATGTGTGCATGTGTGACAGCAGCCGTGGCCGTGGAAAGCAGGCCTGGCAGAGCCCTGCCACAGGGGACGGGCCCTGGTGGCTGCACTCAATATTCCAGCAAATCTGGAAAACTCAGCAGTGGCCACAGGACTGGAAAAGGTCAGTTTTCATTCCAAGCCAAAGAAAGACAATGCTAAAGAATGTTCAAACTACCGCACAATTGCACTCATCTCACACGCTGGCAAAGTAATGCTCAAAATTCTCCAAGTGAGGCTTCGACAGTACGTGTACCGAAAACTTCCTGATGTTCAAGCTGGATTTAGAAAAGGCAGGCAGAGAAACCACAGATCAAATTGCCAACATCCACTGGATCATCAAAAAAGCAAGAGAGTTCCAGAAAAACATCCACTTCTGCTTTATTGACTATGCCAAAGCCTTTGACTGTGCGGATCACAATAAATTGTGGAAAATTCTCAAAGAGATGGGAATACCAGACCACCTGACCTGCCTCCAGAGAAATCTGTATGCAGGTCAAGAAGCAACAGTTAGAACTGGACATGGAACAACAGACTGGCTCCAAATCGGGAAAGGAGTATGTCAAGGCTGTATATTGTCACTCTGCTTATTTAACTAACATGCAAAGTACATCATGTGAAACGCTGGGCTGGATGAAGCACAAGATTGCCGGGAGAAATATCAATAACCTCAGATATGCAGATGACACCACGCTTATGGCAGAAAGTGAAGAGGAACTAAAGGGACTCTTGATGAAAGTGAAAGAGGAGAGTGAAAAAGCTGGCTTAAAACTCAACATTAAAAAAAACGAAGATCATGGCATCCGGTCTCATCACTTCATGGCAAATAGATGGGGAAACAATGGAAACAGTGAGAGACTTTATTTTCTTGGGCTCCAAAATCAGATGGTGACTGCAGCCATGAAATTAAAAAACGCTTACTCCTTGGAAGGAAAGCTATAACAGACCCAGACAGCATATTAAAAAGCAGAGATATTATTTTGCAAACAGGTCCATCTAGTCAAGGCTATGGTTTTTCCAGTAGTCATGTATGGATGTGAGAGTTGGACTATAAAGAAAGCTAAGCTCCGAAGAATTGATGCTTTTGAACTGTGGTGTTGGAGAAGACTCTTGAGAGTCCCTTGTACTGCAAGGAGATCCAACCAGTCCACTCTAAAGGAAATCAGTCCTGAATATTCATTGGAAGGACCAATACCGAAGCTGAAGCTCCAATACTTTGGCCACCTGATGGGAAGAGCTGACTCACTGAAAAAGACCCTGATGCTGGGAAAGTTTGAAGCCTGGAGAAGAAGGGGACGACAGAGCATGAGATGGCTGGATGGCATCACTGACTCGATGGACATGAGTTTGAGTAAATTCCAGGAGCTGTTGACGGACAGGGAAGCCTGGCGTGCTGCAGGTCCATGTGGTCGCAAGGAGTCAGACAGGACTGAGTGACTGAATTGATCTAGAAGCTGGGCTTCACTGGTGGTTCAGTGGTAAAAGAAAAAAAAAAAAAGAAAATCACCTGCCCATGCAGGAGACAGAGGTTCAGTCCCTGGGTTAGGAAGATCCCCTGGAGGAAGACATGGCAACCACTCCAGTATCCTTGCCTGGGAAACCCCATGAATAGAAGAGCCTGACAGGCTATGGCCCACAGGATTGCAAAAGAGTAAGACATGACTTAGCGACTAAACATAACCACCTAGTAGCTAACTAGTTAGATATCCACGATTTCAAGTCTCCTCCTGGAGCATCTACATCCACATGTGAACTCCACAGTCATATCTAATGGAAATGAGCAGGTTTACTTACTCACAGTAAGTGATGGTCAGTGACAGGCATGAATTTTACAGACAAGGAAACTAGGATCCACAGTGAGAGATAAAATTGGATGGCAGGGAAATCAAAGAAACAGGAGATGGAGGAAGGAGCCTGGTGTTATCACTTGGAACTTCTATAGGAGCAATGGCATAATACCTCTCTCCCATTCCTAAGGGACCACAGATTCTGTGACAGAGGGAATTGATGCTTAGATAAAATGGATCTCTTGAGAAATGGTCATTCCTGTCCTAGCCTGCCTCAACATGTCCATATTTCTCCCCAGTCTCCAAAATTCAGCTGACAGATTATCAAGCTCAGATAATAACACTGACTGATGTTGGGAACTTTATTCATTCATCCATCTTTCTATCCGCGGAACCTCACAAAGCTGAAGGCTGCATGCTGAGGTCACAGCCAGCACATAAGTAAGGTTATCTGTTTATTTACCTGCACTGCTGTATCAAATATGCTGTCAAATTTAAGCTAGACTGTCTACTAAAATATCAGCTGCAAAAAACCCAAATAATGATGGTTGAATGATGGCTTGTGATTGGTTGACTATATTGAGCACAGGGTGGTTGTTACCCTAGTCCTTTTATTAAATATGAAAGTCAAAGATTTATGTTATGGGTGATGAGGGCAAGAATGCTGTAAAAGTGAGAAAATATGGCAACAGTATGCTGTACATCACCAATGGGATAATTATTTATCTAAAAAGTTGGCATTCTTAGACTTCCAACATGCAGTGTATGAAATTCATATATTCAAAGGAGACATCATAATAACCTGCCGGCTGGTGGTGATGGATATGTTTTTAATCCAAATGACCACAATCTTCAGTCTGCCTGTCATGGAGGGCCAGGGAAAAATGGAATTTTCCTTTCATAACTCTTGATGTTGAAAGAGGAAAAACCTGGAAGCATGATAAGTGGCTCATTCCAGTGGACAAATGGACATGGTGCTGAGAGAATGTGCGTGAATAAAAGTCATTGTTCCTGAACTAATGCCATTTGCACTTGTTACACCAAGAAAACGGAGCAAAGGATGGTGTCTGCCTCCTTCCTTCCTGGAAAGCACAAGTTCAAACTGCAACAAAAGCTGGAAAATCTTCAACATGGTGTGGATTCATTTACAAATTACCTCTTGCTGGAGAAAGTTGGGGGCAGGCTGGGATAATATTTGTCTATTAACTAAAACTTATTGTACAAACACAGCAAGAGTTGATGCTGGAGTGCTTTATTGACTCGAAAGCCTCGCCTATGGATTTCCTCCTTTGAGGTTTAGAGGAATTCCTATTTCTCATTTACAGGCTATCAGAAAAGGTATATGACCTGTATTTTTTAATTTATATAAATCCACTCAGTCAATCAGCCTGGGCTGAAATTTAATGGATGTATCAGTCATTGTTGGTCCAGGGAGAGAGCAGGCATCAGCATCCACCATTCCATCTCTCTTCTTACATTACCTCTACCCTCCTTTTTTGCTTTTTTAACCTCCCCAGCTCAGATGTCTCCCCTAACTTCAAGCAAGGAATCTTTCAAAGCTGTTGTTTTTAAAGGGATAAATCCAAGTAAATATAAACTGATGGAAATACAGGAAGATCCTCTGGCTAATTCGGTTTTTAAAAATCTTCATTTCTCCCATCCATGTGATGCCAATTTTATTACATATTCAGCAAATTTACAGGAACAAGATGTTCCCCTGACAAATTAATCACTTTCCAAGCATTTTATCATATAAATAAAATATCACCACAGGAGAGTAAAATCATCAGCTCAACCAGTTGGTTTAACCCTTCCTTAGGAAACTGGCCTGAAATAGATTAAGGACCACCTCCGAGACATGCAGACACACACACTCCTTCACTTACTCTTAAAACCATGAGTTCGGCAATCAGACTACTCATAACAAGGCTTTCAGGGACTTGGAACTTCAGAAGCCAGGTTACAACGTTTAAAAGAGAGATACTTATACCTCTGGTTTTTAAATTTTTTTTGGCTGCACTGCATGGCATGTGACATCTTTAGTTCCCCAGCCAAGATTGGACCCATGACTCCCGCATTGCAGACCCTGAGTCTTAACCACTAGACCCCCTTAACCACAGGGGAGCGGAAGTTCACTCCCATCTCCTGCTTTTTAAAAGATAGGAGAAACTGAAGACAAAAGGATCTCTACTATGCTAGAATTTATCTTTTCTTTTTCATAGTTTTATTTCGACATTTCCCTAAATAATCATCATTAAATACTATGTTTTTATAGACCTATTCTTACCCTACCATTCTAGGCAGGGAAGAAAAAATGCAAGGTACTAGGTTTCTGTCTTTACTTAGCTTTCCCCTCTGCTAATTTCAGAAAGTGAATCCAGCAATTATAAGTAGTAGGGGATTGATAAGGAGTTCACACATGCAGGAGAAATAGCTTCAATTCAAGCTTCCCTGACTAATCCTTATTATGACTCATTTCGACTTCAGAATTTGTCGGTTGAGGTAAGAAGCTAATTTGGCTTTGAGAAGTGAAATCTCAGTTTTGTACTTTCCTTCCAGTGCTTCTAACAACCCATTATTAAGAGCAGAGTAGGAGGGGGCATGAAATATTTATTGAGTGCCCACTCTCACCAAGCATTTTTTTTTTGCATGCTATTTTATTAGATCATTAAACTTAACATACTTTAAGTAAGAGCATAAATTTCTCTGGCTTCCAAACCCACAGTCTGTACCACCGTATATCTTACATCGGAAAATAAAATGCACTATTTTAAAACTTAAACCCAATACAATTCTCAAACTCTGATCCTGAGATGAACAGTAGGACACTTGGCAGATCTTGGCAGGAAAGTTGCCCTGGCAGATTTCTCTTAACTGTTTCATTGCTCTATATGCATGCGTGCTGCTCCTTCTGTTTGCACTCACCAGAAGACCTGTCTCCTTTCTTGCCATGGGTTCTCTTGCAACAAATACAACCAAGTTTAATCTAGAGAAATCTGGCATCATGCCTGGGCCAGGTATGAGACACCAAAAGGAAAGGTGACCAGGCCATGCTGACTGTCTTCAGTGCTTATATAAATATTAATACCATTCTATTAATGAGCCCTGTTTGGGGAAACCCTAAATGGTCACCTTACCTCCCTACTTATGAGCCCATAAAAATACTGGTAATTTATGTTACATCCTTCTTCTTCCCTACGAATTGCATAATGAAGTTCTTTATGCGAGGCTATTAAGAAGCAACTTGGATGCTACTATTTGCTACTTATCCCATATAATTAATAATATCATAACTGCTATTGAGGGCACTGTTTAAAGCAGCTAGGCTTCTCAAGTGGCATCAGTGGTAAAGAACCCACCTGCCATTGCAGGAGAAACAAAAGATGCAGGTTTGATCCCTGGGTCTGGAAGATTCAGTGGAGTAGGAAATGACACCTCACTCCAATATTCTTGCCTGGAAAACTCCATAGCCAGAGGAAACTGGTGGGATACAGTCCACAGGATCACAAAGAATCAGACATGACTGACAGAGTACAGAACACAGCCTTCCATAAATACAACTGATTTGACTAAACTTTCAATAGCAAATTTCAGGAATAATCATTAAAATGAGATTTGCTTTTGAAACAAATGCGTTATACAAAGGCTTTTAGTAACATTTATTTATTTTGGTTCTAATTAAATCATTATACTCATCAGTGGACTACATAATTATAAAGTCAGCATTCTTAAAAAGAAAGTAATAAAACTAATTAATTAATTTCTGGGTTGTTCCTTGATAAATTATGAAATTTCTCTTTTACATTTCCTGACAAATACTTGGGCACATAGCTTTCTTTAATAGTTGATGTTCGTGTCTTTGAATAATACCCTCCAATGAAAATGCCAATCAAATAAAAATAAAATTAACATTTAGATTATGGATTTTCTGGTCCTGTGAGAGAAGATGAAAGAATGAATCCGTAAAATGCTAAAAAGAGATGTTTATAGCAAGTACATGTTCATTTACTAAGCTTCCATTACCATTTTGTGGAAATAACATACTTTAAACTCTTCCTGTCAAAACAAATGAGTTTGAGCAAGCTTTGGGAGACGGTGAAGGCCAGGGAAGCCTGGCGTGCTGTACTCCATGGGGTTGCAAAGAGTTGGACACGAATGAGTGGCTGAACAACAAAACTGTAACTATTCCTGTTAAAACAAATATACTTTTTATCATGATCCCTCAGATAGTAAAGAGTCTGCCAGCATTGCTCGAGACCTGGGTTCGATCCCTGGGTCAGGAAGATCCCCTGCAGAAGGAAATGGCAACCCACTCCAGTATTCTTGCCTGGAGAATCCCATGGATGGAGCCTCGTAGGCTCCTCCGTCCATGAGGTCGCAAAGAGTCGGACACGACTGAGCAATTTCACTTTAAGATAAAGTAAGTTACAACATAACCCAGGCAAAGTTGACACGAGCACATGATCTCATGAAATCATACGCATGTAAATTACTTGAAGATGATATAAAACTGGCCCTGTTCTGATTAGATCAGAGATCTTCTAACACCCTAACCTCAGAAAACAAAAGGGGATAATAAAACAACGTTCAGGAAGACCCATGCCGGTAAGTCTTCAATAAGAACAAAATTTAAAAACAAAAAGCCAGTCAAGGTGAATAAAAGTAATTAAGACAATGGGTAAAAAGCTTGTGTTCTTGTATAGATATATTTAAAAACTTTTCCTAAAATATTTCATGACTTTGTACATTGAGTGTGTGCTCAGCCACTCAGTCGTGTCCAACTCTTTGTGACCCCATGGAACACACTAGGCTCCTCTGTCCATGGGGTTATCAGGCAAGAAGACTAGAGTGGGTTGCCATTTCCTTCTCCAAGGGATCTTCCGGACCTAGAAATCAAACTCGGGTGTCTTGCACCTCCTGCGTTGGAAGGCAGATTCTCTACCACTGAGCCACTTGGGAAGCCCCTGACTTTGTATATTGATGGAGCCTAAAATATCTATAAAGTCTTCCCTAAAGTTGTCAATTAGACACTCAGTCAACTCCTGCTCTTGTAGTTAAACCACCACTATTACCATGCACATGTTACTTCTAATTAATTCATGTCTCTCAACATTGTCCTTTGCCTGTCAAAAGAGTAAGCATTCAATCATCAGCCAACAGTATCCAAGTGCCTTCAGGAGGAATAGATTTGTTTTCCAGGAAAAGATAATATATGAAAAGTCACTAATTCTGAGAAAATAATCTTTTGTGGAGGTCTTTATTTTTGCACTGGTATGCAGCAAAGCTGTGGGTGGGGCTGTGTTGTTCAATGTGAGGCTTGTGGGTGGTAGGCAAAGAGAGCTGGGATGTCAGAGGAAGGAGAAAGATCAGGAGTAAGGACAAACCAGGTGTGGTCTAGTGCTCCTGAATTTTAACTTAATGTCTTTAAATTTTATGGAGTTACTTGGCTTATGACAAACAGCTCATTTTATTTGGCACTGGAAAATGGTTTCAAAGGTAGAAAAAAATAATCTCAAATATTTTTTTAGAAAGTGACTGGTTAGAAAGATATTTCCTCGAAATAAAAAGTATTTTACTTGAGCAACTATGAAGCAGGCTGCTGCTTATATTTTAAATTAGCAGAATGGTTCCTTTTCATGCCTGTTTTGCTCCAGATAGATGTTGTTTATTTAAGTGAAGGCTAGAGCTTGACTGGCTCAAAAAAGCAAGTCCATTAATTTACTTTGCAACTGAACTGAGTCAAGTAGGATGGAGTAAAGGAACACTAAAGAGTCTAGTCTATTCTAGAACATAAGCACCAAACGCTTTTCTGGATAGATAGAACTCAGGGAACTATTCACAAACACATTCTCTTTTTAATGGCTCTATCATAAGTTTGTCCATTAAAACATAAAAAAGGTTAGATGTAATACATAACACTATCCATAATCTGTAAGAACCTATACAGTAAAAATAGGGGGGGATGCATAAAAAATCATAAACTTGAATGAAGCACCTACCCTCACCCCAAAATTATATTTTATGATTTTCAGGAAAGAAAAAAGGAACGGTTTGTTTCAAGCCTGGATATTACCGATGCCATTCATAGTTCTGGACCTTTGTTTAGAATAATTTTCATTCAGACTAGATCTTCCTAGATTTCAATGACAATGTCAGGCCTGTAGAGCCTATCTTGTAAGATACCAGGAAGTCTTTTAAAACCATTATCTTTAAACTTTCCTTATTTTAGTATAAATGATTTCGATAACTCCAATTTACCATTTCTTTAAGTATTTTGTTTTTGCACTCATCAGTAATTCCTACAACATGCCTATCTAGGTGGTTTATCAAGACCCCAAACACACAGTCCTATACAGATTTCTATGGTTAAAGCTTTCATTTCATATTTAGTATATATTAATGGACATGCTGAATTCAGTTACAGGGTTTTATATATAGCAATTACCCCAAAGATTTTCAATTGGCCACCTATACAAATAAAATTAACATCAATCTTTTTCTAACTGTTTTCCTTAGTAGAAAAACAAAACAAAATAAAATATGTATAAATCACGATTCACTAAAAAGTTGAATGTTTTATTCCCCACCTCCTCCTCCCCCACCACGCACAAAAATCATCAGTTTCAGAAAGGACAGAGTTGTTTTATTTCTGCTAAAGCTGTGCCTAAAAATATTACATTTCATCAGTTTCACTTATCTTGAAAAGTCCCCAAAGGTTCTCTACCTAAAGCTGGCCATATTTTCAGCGCAAAATAGGCTGAGCCCTGCTATCTAAATCTAGATAAAATTCCTGGGTTTGTAATCTGCACAAAGATCTATACATCTAAATCTCTATGCAAATCAAATGCTTTCCTGCATTCGTGTGAGCATTCCAAAGCACCCAGGGCTCAGGGAGCAAGTAGAGGTTCTTAAAGATTCTTCCCGGCCCTTCTTCTCCTTTCCCTCTATTTATTTATACTAGCTCCCTAAATAATTCACACTGCCTGCTTTTCAGCCCGAATGTGCCTCAGAAGAGGCCTACAATGAGCGATTGCAGTCACCAGATGGACTCGTGAATGCAGCAGGTGGGGCAGATGGCAAGGCGCCCTGTCTGATGCTGCTTGCTTCGGCATGGGCTGCCTTTTCTTTCCAGGTACATTATCATCATCCGAACACTGAGTGGTGTGTAGTTTGGGGGTGGGGTGGAAGTGGGGCGCTGGCAAATCTCTGACATGCATTCCTAGAGGAATCATCAATTACCAGCTGCCCTCTTCCTCCCTGCCCCCTACCTCCAGCAACTCTGGACATTTTTACGCTGTTGCTTTGTGAGAGGGTCTGTTAAGACTATGGTGAAGGTTTCGCGATGGACTTTGGCACTAGGCATAAAGAAGGACGCCTGCGTTTTAAAATTCCACCTCGGCTTCATAGCAAGTGAAGAAGAGAGGATTCAAGGGGATGGACACCAGAAATGTCAGGGAAACTATAAGGGAGAAATGTATTCTCATAGATACTTTGCCAAAAAAAATACAAATGAAGGGAAAAGGTAGGTGAGATGACTCAGCTCCTGTCTGTCACGCCTTTATATAAAGGTAAGCTGCCCTCTGCATCTATCGAGAGGAGATCAAAACTGTATCTTTATAGCTTTTCAGTGTTGCAGAAAATATTAGCTGTGCCCAAGTTGAGACAGTTCTGTGTCTTATATTTCTTTAAGAGTCATTTCCAAAAAGTGCAGTATTTCCCTTTCAAAGTTTGTAATTCTATAGTCCTACAGAAAACTGCAATGCCTATCACTTGAAATTGGAAATCTGCAATCTCATGGTGCCAAGCTATCATGAGACAATCACTCAGTAACATGGAGTATAAATTTTAATTGAGCATAAACACTTGACAAAAATTCTCCCGAGATATTTCTGGCATATTCAGATTGGCAATGGTACCATGACACCATGATTTTAATCCTTCTATAAACTTAACTGATGCCAATATAAATCTTATTACCTAACTTCACTAATCATCTAATTATTAACATCTAAAAATGTGAAAGAGAATCATTTTAATGACCTGAAGCAAACCAAGCTGTATCTTCCCAAAAATAAATAAATAAAACACTTTAATAAAATGCATTCACTGAAGGGAGACTGCAAAGACAGAAAACTGCTTTAAATTCCATCTTTGAGTCCTGGGGCAAATTGAAATCCCAGGCTTTGGGGAACAGCAATGGGCAGTTTTGCAGGACTGCTGGACAAAGACAGTAGCTGTGAGATTATCTCAAGATTAAGGGCAAGGTTTCCTTATAAAAATTACCTTTCAGTAGTCATTTACTTTGATTAGAATGAATTGACTAACTCAGACTTTGCCCTCACAGTCAAACTACACAAATCTAGCGTTCAAATGCATCCTCCTCGCTTTTCCTATGATCAGGTAAATGTTTTTTCTTACCTGATCTTTTAAAGACTTTATCCCCCTCTCATTTCCAGTCTAAGAAACAAACCATACACAAGTCATTTAGAGTATTTTAAGATGTAATCGCAGCTTTGGTGATCAAAGCTTCAAAGGCTTCACAAGAAAGCAATCTGGACCAGACTTGACCCCAATCACACTTTCACAATATTTAGGACTGAAATGTACCATTTCTGATTTGTGTTCTTGAGGGCTAACTTCTTATCGGCTTTAAAGGGCCCAAATCAGAAAATCAGAATGGATGCTTCAATTTGCTTAGGTTTTATGTAAAATCCCTGCTACCTAAATTCCTGAAATCATTTTCTGAACTCTGACCCAAGTATAAGTTGAAACATGTTTTGTTTTTTTCTTAATGTACTCAAGATGACTTTATACTTTTATTATTTATTTTAGGAACTTTGTGCCCAAGATAGGACCTATACACAGTCAAATGTTTTGGAATAAATGATCAAGAAAATGCAGCTTAATGCACTAAATTGATTAGTGACTGTAAAAATTGCAAAGGAATGAATGTAATCTTTTTTGATGCAATAAGAGAAGCTACTGTAAGCAATCAATTGGACACCAGAGAGTTGGCTATAAAAAATACACTTCAAAAATCAATTTTAAACTGGTATTTTCTAAACTTGATTTCATTAACTCTCCTTAAGCTATTTGTCCATAACCTAATTAATGTACATAACCAAAGGTACTTAATAATACTAAACAGAAGAAAATGGACATTTCTTAGAAAGACATTAAAAGGCAAATGGTAACAAATTAAAATGTAAAGATAATAACTTTAAAATTAATTTTTAGAATTATACATTTTATAGTGATTTGAATGTCTGTTCAGACTTCCACAATTAAACTGGCAGGCCAGATTATTTCTAAATAAAAGTAGTAGCAAAGTCTCAGCTAAAAAATAACTACTATTAAAAAAATTAAAAAGCAGTAAGTATAAGCAAAGAGTGATAAAATGAGTGGGTCATTACAATTTAAACATTGGATGTAAGAGAAAATACAGGTAATGTATGGTATAAGATGCTGCTGAAAGTGAATGATAACTAAAATTTTGATTTCTAACACTGCAAAATTATTCTTTTACTAAAGTCTATATGATATTCTAAAACAGATGCACCTTATATAAACACCTATATTTGAACGTACTTTTGGAGTATCAGAAATCAGTGTCATGCTATTATATACACATGCAAAAATTTCTACATTTGCTTTGCCCGTGTTTAAAAAGTTACTACATACGTGTGTCTGTATTTGTGTATGTGTGTATGTATGTAACACAATTTCTCTGATTTATTGCCTTATTTCAGATGCCTTTCTAGATGTGAATAAATCTTAGAGTTTCAAAGTACAAGTTAGTTGAAACCTAACATAGAAAAATAGATATCCAAATTTTATCCTGATATACAGTATATACAAGAATTAGCATAATTTAAAGAGAACCATATATTTATATGCCACCTTTCTCTTTCCCAAACAAAATATGGATAAAGTCCCTCAGATGACATAAATTCAGTGCAATGCCCAACTTGTTAAACTCATGCAGTTCCCTATATTAACTATGACTTCTTTTTTTTTTAACTATGACCTTTCTTGGCCAGTTTTATTGTTCCTAGGCAGGTAGCACTGATTGGGGAAAAAAATGAAGGGAGAGTGGTTATGATCTCTAATGAAATTACTTATTTATTTGTGGTTTACCTGCCTAGGGGAAAATAGACACTGAGTCATGTAATTAAACACAAAAAGAATCTTAGAAGAAACCAACCAACCATATTCTTAAGAGGCAGGAAATACAACAATCAAATAACTATCAACTTTAAATTTAAGGTAAAGACTGTATCTTTGCAATATTCACCTGTAATCCTGGTTCAAGATTTACCCAGACCACTTTTGCTCTGTTTGGTTTTTCCTCTTGCTGAATATCTGAGAAGAATTTTCAAGTTTTGAGTGTAGAGTTTAAAAAAGAGAGAATGAGCAAATGATCTCCAGCATGCCTTCTGGGAACTTCCACAGAATTATTTGCATAGCCCTTGAACACTGTTTAGTAAACAAGGAGTGGACAGGACCAGAGTGGCTTCTATCTGCAAGTCCTGCTGTCCTTTTTCAAAGCAAGGCAGGGGTTCTGTTTTTAGTACACACTTTGGTTCAGCATTAATCCTGTTTTATGTTGTTCACACCTGCTGCTGACTAGCAGCCTGCTGATGGGCTGAGGCTCATGCTGCTCAGAGAAATCCCACTCAACTGAGAGGCCGGACAAAAGCTACTGGACGGAGCTGGAAACAAAGCCTGACCAGGGTCCTGAATACAGGAGAAGCAGACCCCACAAAATCTCTCCTCTCATTTGCAAATAAAGTCTCCGATGTCCCAAATTTGCCACCCAACAGTAAAGGCAACCAAATGCTCTTTTTTTTTTGAAAGCCTAAACCCTATTGGCTTATCTATATTCCTCATTTTTTTTCATGTCTTTTGGTAAAATGAATGCCAATATGTGCAAAAAAAAAAAAAAAAAAAAAGCTTGCAAGAATCAGGTGTACATGACAGCCACCCTCTATGTCCTTACCAAAAGAATCTGTACCTGAAACAAACCTCATGATTCACTTAAAATATCCTATTGCTCACCTCTCTATTCATGAAATTTTATATCCCAAAATGAACAGATAGAAAATACATATTCTGCCATCCGTGGCCACCGGCTGACCAGGACAGTGACTTGTATGCTAAGATGGTTCTCTCCCGCCCCCCAGCCTGCACTGCATGTGCCTAATAGCAAACATCAAAAGGAATGACTTCTTTTTTGATCTTAGTACCAGCGATAAATCAAATTCAGTGCCACAGACAGGGGGGGAATGCACTACTAAAGGAAAACTCCAAGACTGACAGTGGGACCAGTCGGAGGCATTCGCTCAATCAAGTTTCAGTAAACGATGCCCACCCTCCCTCTCTCCGGAAACAAGATGTAAGCTGTCATGCGCTTACCCAGAGCGAGAAAAACTTACCCAGTCCTGACGTGACCCTAAGTCAAGATGCGCTTTCTGCTGACATTTCCAGCGGTGGTCCCAGAGCCCCTCCCACCCACCGAAAGACAGAGTCAATTTCCTTCGTATCTGGGAGTCGGATTCTGCCCGCAGGTGGGCACAGAGAGCTCCTACTGGCCGGCACAGCGCAGCCCTGAGATGAGCCGCACATCTGGGGGTGGGGAGGGTGTCAAATAAATACTCTAGGATCATTTTATTACATCTCCCGAAGCACCTTTCCTGCCTGCCACAGCCAATAAAGCCCCATGGGCTCCACTGCCAGCACTCAGGGAGCCGCATGTCTGCCTAACCCACAGCAGTGCATAGATTTAATGGGGCACACTTTTAACACTTCTCTGGGGGAGACGCATGCAAAGCGCTAACTAGCAAACTAAGGTTCTGTTAATGAATGGATGTACAGGTGCCATACTTGAGATGCTGGCATCTTCTTCCCAGTTTGCTTTCCAGCTATCTGCCCCGAGCAACATGCTCTTTTGGGGCAGTCAGTCCTCGAGCCTGGCTCCCATGTTGGCGCCATACTCTTCCTCAGCAGGTGAGAAACATACAGGGATGCTCGGAATCAGAGACGCTACCACAGGTGAGAAGCCAGGTAAAGGCACACTGTTTCAGTGTGTGTAAGACAGTGTTCTTAGGAACTCTCTACTGGTATTAAAGAAAAGAAAAAAGTTGTCGAAAAAATGATACTGTACTTGCCGTAACTGCAGACAGAATTCATGTGTTTTTCATCCTCGGACACAGCCCATTCGAACATTGAAAACATAGTTGTCACTTTCAATTTGTTTATGGGATATGAACAGCATAGGAGTAAATTCAATTATTATGTGGAATCACACAAAATTGCTGATATTTGACCATTTCTTGACCTAGAAAAATGGCCATTGCATGTGGCTCAACCTAATTTAATTAGAATCCTATTATCTTACTTTCATGCAAAAAAGCCTTAAGTTTGATTGGGAAATTCCATAACTTTCCTTCTTGTTTTCCCTCAGAAAGCTACCTCTATGTTTGTTTTTTAATCACTATCAAAATGAAAGATTTTATCGACGTATATTTCAAGACTTGAGCCTATTAAGGTTTGGGGTACACAAGCCTTAGCCATCAAAATTTCACTGGAAACCAAGTTTTGCTCATTAGTCCACCCACTCATTCCATAGAGTGTTTCCTCTAAGGCTTGGCCTTGTGAGAAGCAACTTGGCAACCCCATAAAACAAAAGAGCAAATGCTTCATCCCAAGGGCCAAGAGGACACAGTGATGGAAAAAGATGGACAAGTCTCAGCTTTGACGTTCTGAACTAAAGGACTTGAATTATGGGTGATTCCCCCCTGCCACCCCCCAGTGACTTTGTAAGTTTGCTCAAGACTGAAAGACTTTAGCGGATATCAGCAGCAGTAGCGGGTCTCAGATCAGGTGATATTTAGCGTTTTGCATGTAGTGTTGGCGATGTGATGAATACCCTCAGATAAGAAGGGGAAAAGGAGCTGCCACGTGCGATTGACCACAGTGTACTACCTGCCTCCGCCTCCAGCGCTGCTCCTAAGTTGGCCCACTTCTGAAGAAAGTGATCCCACCTTTGTTGGAGGATAGCGCTTTCCTCGGGCACAAATTTTTATTTCAGTTTGAATCTTACACCATTACATTGCCAGTGACGCATTTTTATGTTTACAATTGAAATCTTCGTCAAAGAATGAAACCTCTGAGCAACGGCTCAAAAGCATGAAGGTTGCCTGCAGTTAAGTACTTAAATTATTTTACACCTAAACGGAGCCCAGTTGTTTTGAGTTAAAATTTAATAAACCTTAAAAGGATGACCTTTCTTGCACAGAAAGGCCCAGGGTTACAAAAAAGAAACGAACTTTCCAATGAAATATATTTTAAGGAACTAGTGCTGAACAAAGGGCTAGTTAAAGCTGAATGCTTTGTCAATTTATCAGCTTGTGAACATTCTGTTCCTGAATTCCCCACTGCTCCTGGATGTATGGAACGGTGGTGCCTTGCTTAATCGAATACTATTGATTCGAGTGTGTCACAGTGATCTCATTGAGAGTAATCAATAGTAATCCAAAATCAATCAATCTGGCTCTTGCACTATCATTTATCAAATCTGAATACGCCAAATTATTTGTAGGCGTCAAATTACAAAGAAGAGAAAAGGGGAAAACCGGGGAAGTTAATGGTTTATATTGAAGAGCAAGACCAATGTCTTTTTTTTTTTTTTCCCTTTGAAATGGACAACTACTTGGCCAAATGCATTTATCTTCTCATTAATGTATCCTAAATTTATAATGAGTCTCATTCCATTCTTGGGAAAGAATAAGACTTCTTGTACAGGAGTAAACTGGTTCAGCATAATCTTTAGAAACTTAAAAGATGCCCCAGCTTGCGGAGATCACACCAGCATTTTCCAAGTCTGAGTAGCTACATTTCAAATGCCTGTCATCCATCTGCTGGTAAAAAGGAGACGGGACTGGCATAGGACAAACCTGCATCTCTAAGGATCAGAAATGATGGTTAATGGAATCAGAGTGGAAAAAGGAAGAATTAATTTCTCCAGAGAATGTACACCTAGATGCACCTGCTTATCAAAGAAGCTGCTGTTGGCGCTGAGGGTTCCTTTATCAACATATTCACCTGTAATTTAGTCCAGGTAATAAATCCTTCTATTCATTACAGCACACACTCAAAAGCACTCCTACTATTTAACGTGAATGAAAAAAAGGCCCAGAGTGTCTAAAACATTTACTTTCGCTAATGTAAAAGTGTTGGCATTTTACTTCATTCGCGATAAGCTGGTGCCAGTGGAAGTGATTATTCTTTTCTTATTCAAAGCCTATCAGCATTTCGAAAAGCTCTCTCCATCTTATCAGGTGTATGAACAGCACAGTTACTGAAAACAGTTTGTACGGCTCCTCTCTCTTTCTGCCCAGCTATCTGATAAACTCCCAACTAACTAACTGTATTTACACACAATCAAACAGAAGTTGTATCTTCCGCGCGCGGTCGCCACATTCCAGTTGGCCGTAGGTTTTTCTGCTGTGACATTAACTTAACAAAAATGTCAGTAGCGAGTACCCCAAACTGACAACAATCAAGAAAACACTATAAAAGCACTCAACTAGAATGCACGACAAACAGAGATGAAAGCAAAACAAATGCGAATAGTTGAAGGCAATCTCTTTGGAATTTGAGGGGGGCGGGGGGATAAAGTGTACCGTGTGTGTGCAAATTGGGATGAAAATCATGCACTTACCTTTGACCAAAGTAAATGATCTTTTAGCAAAACAGATCAATAGACAGACAGCAATTTTAAAAGAAAATACTGCTGACATGGAGGGGGTTCAGGAAAGTTTCTAAGAACTGAGCACGTATTCCCCCCACATTTCAGTTTATCTCAATGTGGGGCAGAGAGTTTCTATAATATAAGCAAAGTAAGACAATAGACAGTATCACCGAACTTACCCCATAAACCGAAGACAAGATAGAAAGCAAGGCTGTCACATATGGTGACCACATTCTCAGGACAGATTTTCCAATCAATAAAACCCTCATAAATGCTCTAGACATTAAAGTTTTGTTCACTATAAGGAAATAGAAAAATACAAAAAATACAATTTGAGTGTTTAACCTCATCATTTTTCTCATTCTTCAGACTTAACCAACTGAACAGTCCCATATACAGGTACAAAAAAAGAACCATCCTAGAGACTAAGCTAAGGAGACGATCCACTCTCCATTTCTACCTGGTTAAAAAATGCTTTCAGGAGTTTCCTGGTTCATTCAAATCGAGAGACATCCCTAATCATTTCTGGGTAGTTCTTCGGAGCATGAAAGACAACAATATTTCCAGAACAGAAGAGAAATATGAAACTTATTTGAACAACTGAATAACAAATTCCTAACCCCATGAAAGAATCTCTGCCTGGGCTTCGGTGCATAAATGGTCCATTTGTTCCTCACCTCCTTTTGCTGAATGGCTAGGAGAGAACAGAAAAAGGCAGCCACATGCTCCCACCTGAGCCCAACTCCTGATTCTGTCTAGACTCCAAGAACAGAATGAGCCTTTCCTCAGATGGGGAGAGCAATAAGATGAATTAGCCAAGTGTGCAGTTCAGTACAATTCAGCTGATGGTTGCCTTTCCATCTGTGACACTATGATCCCAAGACTGGTGAGGCAGGGTCTCATTTAAGTCTCTGGCTAAAAGGGGTGCTTCTGTCATTTCTTAGGGCCCAGGACCAACTGTATACAGTCACTTTCTCATATATATTTTTTTCTTTCTTTGGCCATGAACTGTTGGTTACGAGTACAACAGTCCTCCTCAAAATATCTAATCCGTTTTAATAGATCAATGGCTGTAAAGAAAGCATTGATAAGAGTATTTTTTCATTTAGGGAAAAATGAATACAATGTAACAAGACAACTTAGATTTTTTGGAGAAGTGTCATGATAATTTGGAATTATGGAGAGCAAAGAGCTATTGATTGAACAACCTCACATTTGAATTTTTCTCTTAAGTACCTCTGTCTCTATAATTTTTCCTAGGACTCACTATTTTTGCTCACTCTGAACACAATTTTAGATATTCTTTTCAAAGCAAAATAAATTTTTATAACTACAGACTGTAATAACCTACTAACTGGCTTGAAAAGGACATCTTTTCATACATTTTAGCTCCTACTGTATTAAGAAACTTAATGTATTTATTTAATGAGTCCTTTGTTTTTCTCAGAAGGCATTGCAAATGAATAAAATCTTCCTAGAGTAGATGAAAAAGGAATTCTCACATACAAAAGTACAATTCTGATCATGGAGAAGAAAAAAAGAATTCAGTGTTCTTCTGCTATTTTCTGTGCATAAGTTCTTGATTTACTTTTTTAAATTTCATTTTTTTTAACCTAAGAAACAAACATGAAAGCACAAGATACCTTTCTTTTTCTTTCTCAGAAAATGTATGCAACATGCAACAAAAAAAGAAATGTCCCTTTAAAGTGGACTGACAAGGCTTTTGATTTTCCACTTGTTAAAGTCTTTATATACATCACACGTAAGAGCAACTAAGATTCACTACTTTGGACCTTTTTTTTTAAAACAATGAACCCCATTATTATCCCTTTATTTCCAAGATAGTAAAAAGATTTGAACAAGCTTCAGTTACTCTTTTTCTTTTTTTGAAAAAAACTCATTATTATCTATCCTTTCTGTAGTCCCACAGAGTTTTAAAGAGAAGTAAGCAAACAAGCTGGTTTTCATTGCACTTCTACTAGCCATCAATCTCTGATACAATATGAGAATTTATTGGTTGCTTCCCTTTTATTTAGTACCATCTTAAGCAACTGTTTGCGGAGGTGTATGAGGAAGCAAAGTTAAATTGACACGTCTGTGATATGCCTGACAGCCCTTCGTATGCCTAATATTAATTTGCTTTCTTTGGCTAGGTAAGTGCTGCCAAAGCATATTATATATAACGTGTACTTCCAATCAAAATGATGAAAAGTATATATGCAATTTTGTTTCACTCAAAGCAACGTGAGAAAGCACAGAGGAATGTATATGACAGAGACTGCCTTTAATAATCAATATATAAATTTGCTTTCAAGTTCTCTTTTTACAATGCAATCTGATTTTCGATAGGCTCTCCATGAATTTAACACTTTAAATAACTTTTTAATAGATTTTAAATGCCAAAAACCAGTGTTTTCATTTATTAGACTGTGTGAAAGAATTCCATATAGCCAGAGGCAGCATTTCTAATGGCTAGTGTTACATGTTATATATTTATATTCAAAGGCACATACAGATCTATGTCAGTATATTGAAAGAAGTCTTTAATTGGCCAGTGAGAAGCCAATTTATTTAAAACTGTACTTTTTCTTTTATTGCTTTGCCTCAGTGAGTTATCTTCCAAATAAATATACATGCATTGCCATCAATTAAAATGACAAAACATTTGAAAAATCAGAACATAAAAAAAGCAAGCTTCTTCCAGACATTTTAAAATATTTTTTTATAAATTAAAAAAGGAGGGGCCTGAAGGTATACATACACAACACAGATACAATCTATATCTGCTCAATTTGATGGTTTTGCATAGTTGATTAGAAAATACATTTGGAAGTACTGAGAAATAGTGTCCAAATCAAAGAAAAAGAAACATCTGGCACTTCTGTAAAGAAAAAGTAAAGAGAAAGGATGTTTGTTATAACTAAATGGAAATTATTTTTATTAGCTAGGTTTCCCAGACTTTGACACTAGAAATCTAAAATAAACTTGAAACAAGAATAAGATGCCAGGTAAATCCTTCAAAAGGCAGAAGGCTGTCACTTAACACTCTCAGATAATAAAGGAGCTAACTTTCAGCAGATGGATTGGCATAAAGAAACAGCAGGATTTTTTCAAACAAGGAACATTAAATCTGTTTAAGTATTATACAAACATATAAAGGTAGGAAATGAATCTAGGAATTTAAACAAAATATGCATTAGAACAAGAATTTGAATAGAAAGAGCATTTGGATAAATGTTTTCTCTCAACACTCACTCAGATTTACTGAGCAAGCACAGACCTTTAAACTTACCTCTTAGAATAAAATTCAAAAATTCACAAACCTATGATGTATTTCATATGTATATAATGATAATTAATTTTCTATATTTGCTTTTGGCAAAAAAGAAAATGACATATTTATAAAGTGCAGATAAGTGAAATTTTTATTTTGCATTTATTTAAAAGCTATCATGTTTTCATTAAGATATATTTATCAGGCCCAACTATATAAGAAAACAATGTAGCTAAGAGCTAATTCAAAACTGGTTCTTGGATATGGGCCCAAACCATTAAATTATGTACTTAATACTAGTGGCTTATTTCCTATTTTATAAATTATTTATGATTTCTATATACTGAATTTCAAAATGATAATAATTAAAAATGTATAAAATCAGAAATAAATTAATATATTAGGTTACCTGTTACCTGTCATTTATACAGCAGCTAAACCAATTTAGTCTAAAATCAGACTTGGTAAATACCTGAAATACTAATTCAAGGTTAAAATGATGCCCAGGAAATTTAACTAGACACTAGCTGATTAGAAAAACACTTGAGATCCACTTTCTCATATAAATACACAAGAACACTCTCAGCAGCACACCTATATTCTACATACATACTTCTTCCCATGTCTATATATGTATTTCACCTGCGTACTATACATGCACATAAATGCACACACATGTGTGTACTATATTCTACAGACTGCTTTGGATTTTAAAGTAGCGTATGCATAGCTATTTATTTACAATGGGAGAGACCATGGACATCCAATACACATGGCTATGAAAATAATAATCAACAGCAAAATATACAAAATGCAGTAAGAGAGAATGTCAAGAGGCAGAGATGCTGGGTGTCATCCCCGGACTCTCAAATACACATACAAGTATGATTGGAGAAAGAGAACCTAAATATTTCACTGTCAGAGAATGTAGAAAACAGCAATTCATTTCTATCTCATGTGCTTTAGGACAATGACAATTTAATACAAGGCCAGTGGATGTAAAAGAGATAAAAACTGAACAAACTGGGCCAGGGCAATCAAAGATTTTCTCCAGAGAGCTGGCTAGGGCCGGAGCTCATATGCACTTACAACAGATCAACACTATTGTTTCTCTCTTCCATGAATTTGCTATGAAGCAAAATTCAGAGCAGAGCTTATCTGCTGCAATGACTTGAAACTTCTACTGAGATACCTCAACGCTCTCCTCTTATTTCTAAATGCTTGGTAGGTGATTCTGAAAAGTTTATTTGATATTAATTGCTGTCACAGAAATCATGGCTATCAACTGCCCCTTGTGCGAACAAGTATCAACCATAAGCACAGATTTTGATTTATTTTCATGAAATAACATAAGCAAAGCATTCAGTGCCGAACAGCACTTAGGAAGTCAAACAAAGAAATATTTTGTTTAGTCACTAGGCTAAGACAAATGTTGAGAAATTTTTCACAAGTGATACAGACTTGAGATTAGGCATTATGCCTACCTTCCAAAAAAGGGGCTTCTTCTTTGTCTGTAGTTCTTGCAGGAATGAGGTATTGTGAAAGTATTGTTAAACAGAGTCATAGAGAAGTTACCTGCCCCCTTTGATGAATAGCACCATGGACCTAAAATTAATTGCAAAAGTATGGCCTGGCTAATGAGATGGTCCTTATCTTTTTTTAGCACAGGAAGCACAAGTATTTTTCTACTGGCTCAATATTTTACAAAAATGCCTAAACTATTCTTAACTCAGTAAAAATATTATTCAAAGACCTCAAAGACACAAAATAACACAAATTCTAAGATCTAGAAAATTCGGAATGAAAACTAATTTCCTGTATTATTTTCTTTCTAAATCTTTATTTTCTTTTTTGCTTTGAAAAGGACAACAGAAAAAAAAATCTTTTCTCTGGCTTCTATTAGCATTTTTTAAAGCTGAATCACAATACCATTCTTTATAAGATGACCAATATATATCACAGGTCAGATTAAATCAAAGAAATATATCAAAGGCCGTCAATTTAGAATTAAAAAAAAAAAAAGAACAATGATGCCGTATTAGGGGGAAAACACTAGAAAAATGATCATCCATGCAAGAGAATTAATGGATATCCACAAGGGCTTTGCTAATAACATGGGTTAATTACCACTGCAACACAGTAGGCTCAGTAAATAAAGCAGCAGTGCCATAAACACATTAAGATGAGAAACCATCGCTGTAAGAACCAGCCAACACCATCACCCTTGCCTCTGACCAGGAAATGGGAAGCTGATTCCCAGCCCTTTCTGCAAAAGGAGGATTTCTAAACTTACCACCCAATGTGTATAGGGTAATACAAAAATACACTGACACAAAGGGCTAGTGAGACACAGAGTGTCCAGCACTTACTCACCACTCCCATTCAACACTGATTCTCTTAACTCAGAACACTTTTTTTTGCTTACTCCAGGGAGAAAATCATATGTTACATAATTCACACTGTCTGGATATTTCGACTATACGTAGTTTGGGATACGTGGTTATTTAATTTTTAGAGAAACAGAATTAATCTGTTCACTTTAGGGATGTGATGGGCAAGGTTACGAGAATCTACAGCTCAGGAACATTCACCCCAAGTGCAGCCAGTTGTCACTTCCAGCAATTTACAAAAAAATCATCTGAAATCCCCTACCTTTAAGGCTGCAGGTGTTTTCAACAGATTTGTAGAGAAGAAACAGGAAGAAAAGTAACATGAGCTCCATGTCTGCAGTTTAAGTATTCTTTCTTTGAAAAATAAACTTAAACAGTCTGTTCATAGTTCCCAAATAATATCACATCTAAAGTGACTTCGGCAAGCTCCTATCTTTTTTAGAAAATTGCCTCCACTCTGATTTAGGCTTTTTGTTGTTGTTGTTATTGTATACATTTTTCCTTCCAGCCTATGTTTATCCCATGTATTTCGACATTATAATATTACTTTTGGATAGTTGTATTTCAATTTACTTTAGCTTTTAACAAGGAGTGATGAGGCAGAGAAAAGAATCAAAACCCTGAAGCAGAAAGAGTAAACCTTACAAAATAAAACTTGCATAGCTCCAAACAGGAATTTTAAAATAACAAACACAAATCTGCTTAATTTTTGAGGTCTGGATTTTCATGATCAGGTCTGGATTTTCATGATCAGGCTGAAATTCAAATACTAAACTGTTCCCTCCTTGCCTTGCTTGTTTTGGAGTGTTTCAATTGCCTTTCCTTCTTCCAACAGCTGTGACAACTGCTAAAACAGTCAGTAAAATTAAGTCCGCTCTATAATCCTGTAGTCAATGTTACATTTTAATCAGAGGTTGAAAGAGAACCGTGATGAGCACACTCATTTAGAATGATTAGACTGACACATATGTCAAAATGAGCAGATATATTATTTTCATCTATTTATGCTATCAGTTATTACTGCTATTAAATGTGAAACAAGCTTTCAAGTATTATGCTCTTTAATGCACTGGCACATTTCCCAAAATTAAAAAAAAAAAAAACCCATAGTTATAGGTTAACATTTTAGGCTCTCCAAATGGTGGTCAATAAATTGAAGGAATCTTTTCAACAGCCTCCACAGCAGAAATTGTCCAATATTCTCCTCTGAAACTGCATAACTCTGGTTTCATTTCTGTGTATACACACACGTGATGGGGTTTAACCCAGCACAATTACTATGAATATTAATAGCATGTATAAATTCTGTGGTTTATTAATTGAGACAGAGAGGCAGATGCGTTACTAAGCATTAGATCTTTCTGTCTGTCCAGTGAACCACGTAACCATCAGAGCTGCATCCAAACAATAAATCTGTATTTTTTAAAGATGACTTTTAATTGAGCCAAAAAAGAAAGCTAGTTTGAATCTTGCGCCAAAGCCAAAAGGACATGTGTCCTGATTTCATTTAAATGCATCTGCTTTAAGAGGCTTATCTAAACTAATTATTCAAATTAGCTATAAGAAGTTAAATTGAAGGAAACTATTTTACAAAGAAGGCTAGGGGCAGAAGGCAGATTTTTAAAGTTTGTTTTGTTTATTTATTTATGAGAGAAAGTTCTGAATTGGGTGAGCTTGGATAATGCATTCTTCCTGACATGAAGGTGTATTAAATTCTCCAGTGCTACAGCCTCAGGTGTACTAACCTTCAAACTCCACTTGAGTGGGCAGTCCTACCTTTTTTCATTTTTCATTTTTATTTTCACACAATTTAAGGTTTCTTCCTTGGAACATTTGCAACTGACGCAAGCACTGCCTTCCAATCTTTCAGTTCTTCCTAAGTCCATCCCTGGGCTAACATCCCTGGTGTGAGTGTGTATGCGTGCAAGCACGTCTACAGACAGGCATACACACACACACTCAAACATATGAGGAGCCACTGAGACTGCAAGTCACTTTTCATCTCTTGCTTAATTACAAAGCAAGGCAATATGCAGTCACTAAGGACCGCTAGTGGACATCTACCTATAATGCATGACCTCCTCCTCTCGAGGGTTTTATGTTTTCTTCACAATCTAGGGAGAACTGTTTGCCAAGAGCACTCTTTTCAGAATTATAACAGTTGGTATTACTGTAATGGGAAAGCAAAGCCATATAACTGACTCAACAGAAAGAGGAACCAGTGACAGTTACTGTGATAAACTAGTATTTTATCTTAACAGTGGGTTGAAATTAAGTTTATGACCTACTCATTTTTACCCAAGAATCCCTGATTTACTCCTTTTACCCCCTACTCTCTTCCCCCCGACCCTGAGCAATACAAATATGTATATTTCCATGGGCATAAAGATATTCATAAATACGAATGAAACTGCATCTAAGGACAAAGTACTTTTCTGCATTTTCTGGACATGATACATGAAACAAATCCACAATCTCAGCATCGTCTGTTCAAGGAGAAATTTTAAAAGTCACTACTGTTTCTTCTTTAGTTTTTTTTTTTTTTTTTTTCTCCCTTTAAATATTTATAGCGTGTGAAAAATCTCATGTTACTTAATGGACTGATTTGTCAGTTAAGTGCTGACTTAATGCTAACCGTGCAAATAACATTATTCTAGCCCCGGCTTGCATAGGGCTAGTTTTTAAATTGTTCTCTGAAGGAGAATTAGTAAATGTGCAATTTTGCCTCTAACTCTGAGCAGTAAGAAATGACGGGGAGCTGAAAATATCTGTCAAGCTGCAAATACATAAGAGGCACTCAATAGTATAAATCATTTTGAATATTGTATTTTAAAACATCTTTCCTTGGGAAAATGGGTCCTAGTAAAAGATGCATTTTAACAGTTCACTAAGCATTTGTGCCAAGTGCCTATTCTTAGCACCTGAATAAGAAGTGACTGTCACACAGCTGTTTTACTGACAGTCACTGAGCTTTGCCTCAAAGGTAACATTGTAGTCAGAGAACAATTCTCGACTTCCTGAATTAGGAGATCACCCTCAACACAAAAGACACAAGACAGACACAAACAAGCACTCGTGCACACGAAATACCCAGGACATTACCTGATTCAGCGCGCCGAGATCCTTTCCGTCCACCCCCCAAACCCCCCCTCCCCGCCCGGCGTACACACACACGCGCGCACCCCCACGCGAGTTTTAAAAAGGAAAGAAAAAGGTACCTACTCTTCCTCGTAGTGCAGGGAAAAAGATTCAGGAAGGCAAAGTTCTACCGAATCCATGTGCGACCGGCAACCATTATTTGTGTACCCCCGCTATAAATCAAAGTTTCCTTGACAGAGCACAGTGCAATTAACACAAATGTTCTCCTAGTGACAAGCCTATAGGCACAGCCAGTTGGGACCAGAGCTCTCACACTCTCCTAATCAAGGACTTAAAGCCCCGATTGGAGCTTATTAATATGAAGTAGAGCTTAACATATGCAGTCCCACCGGCCCAGGCGCGCAGCCGATTGGGGGGCGGCTGCCCAATCAGGAGGGAGGCGACGGGAGGCTGCGAGGAGCCGCGGAACCAGGCAGGTACGAAGGGTGCAGAGACGCGACCCGGCTAGAAACTGAGCGAGAGAGAAAAGGGAGCGGGGACCAGAGATCCGGACGCTCCCAGTAGATACTGCGCTAGGCCCGTGCTTGCTTGCTCTTTCTTTTTCTCTTTTCTCTCCTCCCGTGGGAAGCTAGAAAAGAAACCTAACTAATTTAACCCTCCAAGCCCCGGAGGGATCTGTCTTGGGTTTCTCACCCAAGATCTTTTTTTGCCTTGCCCAGAAGAACTCACGCAGACTCTCAGAGTTAATTTGGGAAAGGATTCTGCGGAAGGTAGAGAATGAAGTTTGTCCTGCCGTTGTCTGTGTTTGATTCCACCGGGGAGGGGGCTCCTGCTTATTGAGTGCTGTACTTTCTCATTGATCCGTCATCGTGTTGTCGTCTGTTTCTCTGATCTAGACTGGGCATTAAAAAAAAAAAAATCCAAGATATGACTTCTAAATTGTTCGGGCATGCGAAGTGGGAATCGTCCTCTGAGGAGGATTGCAGTTTTACATCACTACAGAAGAGGAGAGTGCCTCAATGCAATTTTCGAAAATGCCTATGTAAATTCTATATGTAAATATTTCTTTACCTGCTCCCCCTCTTTCTACCTATAGATATACAATGTATAGCTTTTCAGAACAAAGATAAAACAACTGCGGGACAAATTGGCTCCTCCAGTTTCAGGAGTAGGAGACAGGGCAGCTGGGTAGCTAGTGCATTGAAAACGTCCAGTGCATTTTGACAAAATAAAGACTGCATTTTTTTTTTTCCTGTAGGGAAAGCAGTGCTAACCAGCGCACTGAAAGTGTTCTTAAGTCATACATTTATTTCAATACAAGCTTCCAAACTGGGAAACATATACAAATACATATGATTTTTACCCCAAACATCAGCTTTCAAATAAAATGTAGTTTATATATTTGTCAATTATACATAACACACCCTGAATGCTTTAAAAAATCAACTCAGAAACATTTTGTAAATCATCACACAGTTTGGTCATTATAAGCACGAGTTTCAAACAGAAGTGCTTTTTAAAGACAATATAAGAAGAGAAGGTTGTTTTTTCTCTAATAGTGTATAAGCCTGATTTTAGTTTCCATATAACAAAGAGTTTGCTTAAGTCCTATTTTTAAATACAGGATCTTTTTATACTAGCAAATGTACATGGTAATAGCTACCAGCTATTTATGGCAAAGAGATAACTGCTACCTTATGACCTGAAATTTTGATATAATTCAGCTCTACTGCTTACCAACCCTTTTCCTATTAAGTCTGACATGATATAAATAGTCTAATCTTTGAGATCAAAATAAATTAGTTCATATATCCAGTCTGTGTTCAATTCACTAGATCAGAATTCAACTCTTTCTTCCACCCTCTCAAATTTTCTAGGCCTTTAAAATAGAACAGCCACATTAACATTCAGAATATAAAAATGACAGACATGATTTGGTTTCCCCCACAGAAGAAAGCAATTTCCTTGCCATGTATTTAGCCATATCTAAAGATATGGGCCTGATGCCTTTTGTTTGTGGTCTAAATGCATACAAGTTTCTGGTGGAGAACTCTCATAGCAAAAACTATGCCTAAGAATACTGTAGAAAAGCAGGTAGTAAAAGCTTAATTACCAGTAGCATTATGCTGTCTATATTGTTAAATGTGAACTCTGCAATTAAGATGTAAATTTGGTGGTGAGCAGTGAATTAAAAGAGCTTTGAGATGTAGGAAATCTGCAGACACCAGAGGAAAAAGAAAAAAAAGAGATTTGTCTGTTCAATTGAAAATGAGACATGTAATCATTTTATAATTTAAAAAATAAATAAGGTATTTGAAAAAGAAACATGATTTTAAAAAATACAATAAAAGAAATATGGAAACTAATATTGCTTTTAGAAAGACAGGAAAACAAATCTCTGATTCAAGGATTCCTATCTTAATCTGCGAATAAACTAAAATTCTCAGGGTAATTAATCCAGTTGTATACATTTTTAAAAGAAGAGATACAGCAAATAAAATTTCCCTTCTTATTTTGTCCCGGGACTTTAAAAGAAATAAAAATAATTTAACGTATTCAGTGGATCTTAATGTACTCAGCACATTCAGCTCTTGCACCTGTGCAGAATACTGTATTCTATTCAGTTTCTTTGCATTATCATACTGTGACAGAACCTGTTTATTACTCCTTTGAAATGGCTTTTTAAAGACAAGATTTGTAGTCAGTAATTTACTGATGGACATTAAGTCACCATGTTTCCTGAGAGTTATCTTTTATTTCCTAGAATGTCTTTATTTTTTCCAGGGTACTTATTTGACCCATTCTGAACCGTTTGATTTTGCTGGTATCTGTTTTTAAACATATTTAGACTCATATTCATATGTAAGTCTTTTTTCTGTGTTCACAGAGATCCTTATACAAACATGCACGGTGTGATCCCCAGATCGTTCACTAGCTATATTTCATCTATGCAAGGTGCAGTGTCCATTGAACTAGCTGCTTTCTGAACGACTAGGTTTGCAAAGCTGGTTTATTTTCCCTAGGGATCAGTGTGTCACCTCTACAAGTCAAGGACCTAAGATTACACCTACTGTCTTGAATCTAGCTTAACCAATTTAAAATTTAAAATAATATCTACTGCACTAAACTTGCGAGACAGCTTCCAGAATGTTTTATAAACACACAGCTTAGTCATCTCTAGAATCTTCCCTAGTCACAGAGTGTTTTTTCACCTTGAAGGAGGAAAGAGCATAATTACAGGAAATAAACATACCATGTGCAATATTGAGCATAAGCTTTAAAGAATCTCAACTACAAAGGATTTGGGGGAAAAATGAAACAAATGGACAGATCACCAGCCCAGAATAAATAGATATATTTGCTCACCAGTCTATACACTTCACAATCTTACCACAAGGAGTCTACCCAAAGCAGGATAAATGGAACCAGACAAACGGACCCCTGTGAGTGTTTTGCAAAGAATATTAACAAATTAGTTAACATCAGTCTATTAGGCATCAGACCCTGGATCCACACACAGTTTCAGTCTCTTCTTTAAACAATGCAGTTTAATATCCAAACAACTTCATTCTTAGGCCCCAACGAAAGCACAGATGCTAAGCAGAAAATAGCCTTCATTTCCGCTTGAAAGAATGAAATAGCAACAAACAAAACAGTGGAAACAAAAGGTAGATTCCTGTTGTCTATAACAGACATTTTACTGTATTGAGTCGGGATCATTTTCTGAAACAGTGAATTCTTATGATGTTAGAAGGTGAGGAGAACACTTAGTCCTGCGATCACTGCATGCTAATGGCTATTTTTCATCCCCACCTTCCTTTTCTGAAAATTAACAGGACTCATCTGTATGAAAATGTTTATCGCTGCCACACTCTGTGCAGCAAATCTTGATTCTATATTGCGCTTTTGCCATTTGTTAAATATTTCAAACTAAACAAGGCATTGCAAATTTAGATTTTCAAATTGCCCTGCAATCTACTTTTTGCAGATCTTTCTCAAGATCATAAAACCTTTGAAAATCTGTTCAACTTTTGGAACCATCTTCCCTGCTGTCTGGGATATATTGTGTGTAGTATAATATACTACAAAAAACAAACTGAGACTTTTACAAACTACCATCTTTAACTCCAAAAGAAAATCCACAAGGAACATCTCTGGAAAAAGAAGCCTGAAGGACAAGCAGAGGCCTGGGCCCCAGGGTCCCCTCTGCCACCTCATGAGCTGTGTGTCTCTGTGTCTCTTGGTTCTTCATTTGTGCTTTGAGATTTCTTTTACGCTATAACCCTGCTTAAGAAGACACCTTCCCAGTGAGAACATGAAGACTTCTTTCGAAGTCAGTGTGACTACTTTATATCACCACCAAACCTCTATCCATTCATCAAACCTCATTTTCTGTTGCTTTTCATTTCTAGGGCACAGGCTTTGATATTTAAATTATTGTCTCGATTGGCAAGAAGCAATCATTTCTACTGAAAGTGATCGCTTCCACAGAGGCACTAATAAAAATCTTTCCTTTTGACAAACCTCTTGTCCTATATATCCATCCCATTCCCAAATTACCAAGTCCATGTAAAACAAAGCCCATTCTCGGGGGAGTGATTACCTCACTCCCAGAATACACAAAACTCTTTTCCCAGTGTGTTTGTGAAAGTGGGGAGAAAAAAATAAAGAATCAAAGGAAGACAGAGAAACTAACAGAGGCAATTCGGTTTCTGTTTAATTAATTCAGGATTACTTCACTTTCATTTTGTCAAGCTAATCATATACATGGTGAAATGTCAGTAAAAATTAAATTATAAACTACAGTAGTTCCAATGGGAAAACTGGCTCTAGTTGTGTTGTATTTCTGACATACTTGACCCCCGTAAAATACCAAGTGCATTTTCTCGTATTCTACAAGCTTTCTATAATCTGCATGGCATGTATTTCCAGAGCAATAGTTAACATTTTGAGATTACATGTTAATAAATGAGTTGCAGTTATATTCTTTCCTGAATGTTAAGCACCATGAGCTAAATGCAGAAAACATTCAAGGTCAATGTCCCATTTTAGACCTTTTCAGGCAGCTGTAATATTATGATAATCAAGCTTAAAATATTCCTATAGAAAGAGTAAATTAGCCTTTTCACTTGAAAGATGATTATGATAAACAATAAACCTAAGAGAGGACGAAATCCCTATTTTTAAAAGCCATAAATTGTTGACTCAATCATGTGTGTGATAGTGTTGTCCAAAATAAAGTGTAGCTTCACTCTGTGAGGAGGGCAGGAGGTGGGAATGGAGAGAGAACAGGAACAGACGTGAAACAGATATGACAGATTTCAGAGGAAGCAATACTTGCTGTGATACCAGTAAAACGATCAATTCCACTCTTAATCATTCCACTCAACACACAGTATATTTGAAGTTTAAAAAATGGATCGATTCATGACACATGAATAAAAGTATTTTTTTTTCCTGATGTATATGAACAACACCACTGTTTGAAAGTTCTCTTCTCCTACTGCTTCCGTGAATTTTTTTGTCCAAATTTTCCAAGGAACAGCAGTTTTTTTCAAAAAGTGAGAGATTCAGCATCTCGTGTCATATGAACAGGCCTAAAGAGGTGATCATGCTGTTTTTGGATCTTAGAACTTTCTGACACACTTAGGAAGTTCCTTCTCACAAATGAACATACTTCATAAAAATCTGTTTCCCGCCTACCAACGGTGAAAGAATCAGGGATGTGTGTGTTTGTCATGCCTGGTAGAAGTCAGGTGACTGTGGAAAGCCTCTAGCTAGGTGGAATACCCTACTCTGGGGTCATGCCTCGGGTTCAGATTGCAACTAGGAAGGCTGAGGCTTTGGACCTAGAGTCAATTCACCCACAGAAGTCTCACTTTCTTCAGTTACCAAATGGGAAGAACAATAATAGCAACCATGTAAAAATTATTATGGGGATTACACAAGTTAAACTGATTTAGCAGAGTATCTGGTCCTAGTTGGGGGAACCATATGGTTCCGTGGGCCAAGGACATTCTGGCTGTGCCAGTTTTCCTTCCTGGCTTAAACATTTATAGTACTCACTGCTTACACTCTCAAAAGTGCCTCAGTATAGATCATACATGTTACAGTCATCCTTCACACAGGGAGCCCTCCATAAATGGTAACCGTATGATTTTTAAATCTCACCAAACATGAGATAGAAGAGGATGACACGACAGTTCATTTGGCTTTCGTCTTCGACTGGTTCCAGGTATTTATAGAAAGGCAAATGTAGTGCAGACACTCCCCCAGGGAGACTATCAATAACTTTTACCATAAGATGATATGAACTGCTTGCTCTGATATTGCCATATATATGTATATATATATGTGTGTGTGTGTGTATATATATATATATATATATGTAGTTTTGATGTAACAAATGGGAAAAATTAAGGTTATGCAGAAGACAGACTTGGAAAGTGAGTGATTCTGCTGAACCTGCAGAGCGTTCAGTTGTACAGTGTTTACCAGCAAGAAGGGGAGAGAGAAATTACTCCTACTCCGTTTTTTTTTCCTTTAAGACACTTCTTCCACATCCCTTCACCCTGGCAGGCCCGTCAATAATGCTGTTGATTTTATTACTATCCCAAGCACATGCTCATTTACCCTGGAGTGCTTTTGATCAGATGCCCCAAGAACTCGATGTCTTCACAAGGCGTTGCTCTTGTTACATCGAATGGCCGCTAATCTGGTGGAAGAGAAGGGCTAGGCCATGAGGAATTACAGGCCGAGGGTCACCATGGGGATTTTGAGTCCAACCTGGTTACCTGACAGGTGAGGAAAATAAGGCTCCAGAGAGGTAAGAGCCTTAACTCAGGTTGCTTACCCAGGCAGTAGAAAAGCTCTATTTGCAGAGATGCGAATGGACCTAGAGTGGATCACAGAGTGGAGTGCAGCTGAACCTATTTTCAGGGCAGAATTGAGACACAGATGTAGAGAATGGACCTGCGGGCGCAGGAAGGGAAGGGGAGAACGGGAAGAACGGAGAGAGAAGCACTGACAGCGCACACACCACCACGTGGAAAGTAGCCCGTGGGAAGCTGCTCGGTAGCACAGAGAACGCGGCTCGCTGCTCTGCTGACCTAGAGGAGTGGGATGCGGGTGGTGGGAGGGAGGGCCACGAGGGAGGGGATGTAAGTATACATACAGCTGATTCACTTGTTGTACAGCAGAAACTAACGACATTGTAAAGCAATTATACTCCAATTAAAAAATCATATTTTCTCCCATTTCTAGTGCTTACATGCATGCATGCTCAGTCGCTTCAGTCATGTCCCTCTCCTTGCGACCCCATGGACTGTAGCCCACCAGGCTCCTCTGTCTTGGGGATTCTCCAAGCAAGAATACTGGGGTGGATTGCCATTTCCTTCTCCAGGGGATCTTCCTGACCCAGGGATTGAACCCACGTCTCTTAGGTCTCCTGAATTGGCAGGCGGGTTCTTTACCACTAGTGCTCCCTGGGAAGCCATAGTAACAAGCTATTAATGTCACTCTCACAATTATTGACTATATTAGTAGTGCAAAGAACTCCAGCTGAGAACCCGAGCCCTCTAAGGACAACGGTCCCAAGTAAGAGTCAAGGGACATCTAATCCCAAGAGATAAATACCCAAGTGGATGTCCAAACTGTCCTCTGCTTCCTCCAAAAGCTTAAAAGTCATAAAGAGCCACATATTTAAAAAAAAAAAAGCAGTGGGGATGAATTAGTAGAGAGAAATTCTCTTTCTTTTCCCCAAGTAATTAGGTGTCCAGTAATGGAATTCAGTAAATATTTCTGTTGATATTACAGGAATACAATGAATATGTTTTGGATGAGTGAATGAATGAACCGATGACAAGTGTTATTACTCTGTTTATTATTATTCAGTTTAAGGGAGGTTGGCAAATAGAAAAACTGGTGGGCAAAAATGCTTTTCTGTACTTCTTGGGTATCGTAGTTCAGTTGGATTATTAGACTAATGTAAGTAAATTTAAAAAGATTAAAGTGATTTTTAAAAAGTAAATGGAGAAAAGGGAGGTAGAAAAAGACAAAAAGAAAGAAAGGATGAGAGGTCTAGGTCTGCTCATTCAAGATAGTCCAGCTTTCCTCACCACTTATCCTTTGGAAAGGTAAGCACGGGCAACATGGAATGATCACTTTCTTTCTCATCTTTCTCTTTTCCAAATATTCATATTGACTAAATATCAAGATTGGAGAAGGAAAGGGAAACCCACTCAGTATCTCTGCCTGGGACATCCCAGGGACAGAGGAGTCTGGCAGACTATAGTTCCTGGTGTCACAAAGAGTCGGGAACAACTGAGTGACTAAAACAACAACAAATATCGGATATGGAAAGACAATATTTATTATCAAAACAAAAGCAAGCAAAAAAAGCCGCCATATTAGTGCCTAAAACTATGACCCCTATCAGGGTAACATGAAAACATTCTCTTATTTAACCCGACAGAAATGCTTTTAGAAAATCATGATATCCCAGGTATATCCTGAAAATGATTACTTTTTAAAGAAAAGCATTCAAAACTGTCTCTGGTACTCTCTCTCTGTCTCTGTCTCTGTCTCTGTCTCTGTCTCTCTCTCTCTATATATATATATATATAATGATACTAAGGATTTTAGGGTTTCCTTTTAGGAACGCTTTTAGGATTCTACTGTTTCTGTAGTCAAGTGTTGACAAGATCCTATGAATGGCACCCATCTATTTCTATGCAGTCTTAACGCCAGAGCAGCACAGAGCACTGAATATTTTCAGAAAGGTGGCGGATTTCTCTTCTTACAAGACAGGAAAAAGGGACTTAATCAATCAACAGCAAAGAGTGAGATGTTGCCTTTAGGCCTGTGTGTTGTTTAGTGGTTTCACTCCAAGAGGAAGACACAGATGAGGACATACAACTTTGCATCCTATCAAGGAGAGCCAGAAAGAGTTTTCTAGAAAACCACACTCAAGAGGCAAAAGAGAGTGAGGCTAAGAATTCCTTTCCCATCTCCTAGTAGATTATAATAACAGGGATGATGACAGAGATGGGGACATGAGGACAATACATTAAGACCCTGGGGGCTCATATATCACCTGCAGTTTGTCCCCAAGTGCACAGCTCTTTGTACCACAAGCTTTATCCAATCAAACTTTGTTGTAGAAAAGCAAGTAACATAATTAAAGACCCCATTTTTTCTTTTTTTTCCTGGAGTTCAGTTATTACTTGAATTAGAAAACTAAACAAATCAAAGACAATTTTCATTAGTGAGAAAAGAAACAGATTAACTCACCCTTTGATAAATTGGAACTCCAAACAAAGGAGAAACATTTAACAAAGGAAGGTTTTTCAATCTTTATAGTTTTAAAATATAGCCAGGTAGAAAAGTTAAGCTGTTTAGAAAAATTTTCTGATTAGAATAGGTGGGATATCTAATATTTTTGCTATAGTTTAATATTAACAAAAGCTGTTTCACACACATTCCTCACAGCAACTCTGTGAAATAGGGAGAAACTCTATTTTTATTATCCTCATTTTACAGATGACAAAACTGATGTCTGAAGAATTTATTTGATGGTCTAAAGACATTTGGTTGTTAGGCTGCAGTTATGAGGACCTGAATTTCTTGTTTTTTTAAATTTCTACATCTCTTGTGCTCCTCATTTCATGCTATGTCTCATAAATCTTGTTTCATCCTCTTAAAGAAGACACACAAGAAATACAGAAAAGCATTCACTAGCATGCATTTTTACCCACCAACAAACAGTTTTGTTTCAGGAAAGTAGAATAAACTTGCTTCTACCAATGATACACCTTATTCTTCTTTTCTTACTGAGGAAACACACCTTTGGGATTCCTGATCTGTATCAGGCCCTGTGTAAGTTTCCTGGGATGAACACATACAACGCTAATGAGAATTTAAAGTACAAAAGGAAAACCTGAAGTCTCTTTTCCTCTAGCTCTCGAAGGTCTAAGCCAGGAAACAGAGACCTAAGAAGGAGCAAAACTACCCCTCATTAAAAATGAAGCAACCGCAATTTGTAAAGATTTAAATGAAATTTAAAAATCATCATATTTGCCTGGAATATTTCCAAGATTTCCTCATTAGTAAAAAGAAAAAGAACTGTGATCTACCTATATAACGTAATAGCCTCATTAGCATCAGCGTAGTTTTCAGAGTTACTTTATTTCATCTCTCAAATCTTTCCAGAAGGCCACAGAAGGAGACTGCACTGCATACTGCTGGTGCTCTTGGGTCTGCGATTATTATTGCTAAGAAGATCTTAGAAGGAAACATGGCCACATTTTGTTTTCTCTATTAGCAAAGATGATTAGATGAGACAATATTAGCTTTAATGGGCTCTTTCTGTGGTTAGAGCTTTCCAATTTGGCCCCACCATTGGCCTCACATCGATTGAGCAGTTAGTCCTATTCAATTATTCAATCCCAACAGATATTTTGAGATGTACAGAATGTGAACATAAACATTCTGTTTATTTTTTACCAGACTGAATTCATGTACTCTTACTGGGGAGAGAAAGTTACACATTCACAAATAAACTCTGTAGTACTGCAAAGAAAGTGTTCCCTTGCTGATAATTCTGGCTCTCATTTGGTCAGCTACAGCATTGAACACAGTTTAATCCACAGGACAGACAGAGCACCATTCCAGCCTTCTGAGGCTACCTGAGATGACTCTTCCTCTCCAAGCATCCTTCAGGGGTCCCCAGGCAGAGTCAATGGCTCTCTCCTCTGTGTCCCACAATGCTTTGCACTCAGGGGTCTAACTGGCTTGTTTCAAGCTAAGTTTTCCTATGTCTCTATGCTTTCCATTTAGTAACTTTCTTCTTTTAATCATCTGGGCTCTGCCTTGTAATCTGGACATTTTAGGCTCTTCATAAATATTATCCCAAGGGACAGCTGATTTGGGCAAAAACTGTCACATTCATGCTGATTGATTTTTTTGGTAAATGAGTTTCAATGTTTCTCTGAAGAAACCCTGTCACTATTTTAATGGGGCTAATATATTTATTCTTCCACAATGAACTACTCACTAAACGAGACTGTATGTTGACTTATGAGGGAAGGAGGATTGTTATTACAGAATCCCATCCCCCTTACCCCACCTAATGAATTAGAAGGAAAAGTTGACCATATTTTTCAGTATTCCTTTTTTTCTTAAGACAAGGTTGTACAGTGGTGCCTCCTCCTCACCCTGATGAGAGCCTCTAGAACAACTGTTTACAAGTTTTGCATCCTCAAAATCATAATGACAAATAAATCTACATCCTTAGGTGACCTGAGTGGTCTCAGTTAAGTGAATGATTTACCCAAGAGCTTGATTCTCTGCATCATGGTACTTCCCTCATCTTGAGAAAGACAACAGGAAGAAAAATCTGAAGGGGCAGTTTCTGGTGTGTTAATGAATAACCTTTCTAGACAATACACTATACCCCAAATCAGATACTTCTAAAGCATTAAATATTAATGCGAATATTTATCCCCTCAAGTCAAAATTAAGCTGGATTTTAGGGTAAGAGTAGAAGAGAAAACCTCTGATGTCCCTGCATTTTGCCCAGAGGAGTGAGATGGGGTAGAAAGAACACTGAGGAGCAACTAAGGAACAAGTGTTCTTTTGTGTAATCTGCGACCTTAGGGTTGGGTTGGTCTTTCATCTCATTGGGTTTCCATAAATAATGCGACTGGACCAGTGCAGTGGTTCTCAAAGTGCAGATCCCAGACTAGCAGAATCCACATCGACTGCAAGCCAGCTAGAAATGCAGACTCTCAGGCCCTGGCCTGGACCTACCAAGGGAGACTGGACCTGAAAAATCCGTGTTTTAACAAACCCTCAATGTGATTCTGATGCCTAAACCTGAGGATCGCTGGGCTAGAGGATCTCTGTGGGGTGCACCATAGTGCATTTCCCTGGACAGCAAGGAGATCCAAACAGTCCATCCTAAAGGAAATCAGTCCTGAATACTCAATGGAAGGACTGATGCTGAAGCTGAAACTCCAGTACTTTGGCCACCTGATGCGAAGAACTGACTCACTGAAAAAGACCCTGATGCTGGGAAAGATTGAAGGCAGGAGGAGAAGGGGATGACAGAGGATGAGATGGTTGGATGGCATCACCGACTCAATGCATGTGAGTTTGAGCAAGCTCCAGGAGTTGGTGATGGACAGGGAAGCCTAGTGTGCTGCAGTCCATAGGGTCACAAAGAGCTGGAAACGACTGAGCACCTGAACTGAACTGATGGGATACAGTTTAGTATCTGAGCCTGATGAATAAAGTCACACAACAAATGCCAAAATAAATACACTGCTGCTCACTAAAAATTACACTAAGGCTAATTCCCAGACACTTGAACCTTCAGAATACTCTAAATTTGGTTCTTTTGCTTCACTTGTATAGGTAAACTTTTTTAACTCAGCTGTTTATGCTGCAAAATCTGAAGTAAAAGACCTTAGATTTAAAAAACAAAACAAAACAAAAAAAACCCTTAAATTTGTAAGAGGACAATATGGAAACTCTGAGAACTGCAGGCAGTGGTTCTTTCCTTGCTTTGGGGTCTGGTGGATGGTGGGCTGGTAGGTTAAGTTCTTCTCTGCCTCAGTTTCCTCAATTTTAAAGTGGTGACTCTAACCTCATATTATTGTTCACAACATTCAATGAAAAGATCTCTATATATCAGTGGTTTGAAAAATCTTGATCCCCAGGCTATGCCTCAGCCAATTAATTTATAATCTTTGGCATCAGGAGTTTTTAAATCTCCTGGTGAATTCAATATGCTGCCAAAGTTGAGACTTGAGAACCACTGGTAAATTGCTTAGCACAGGACCTGGAAGCATTATTTTACTATTATTGAACCATATAAAGGAAGTGTAAGTAGAAGCATACACTTAGATATTGGATGGCTTATATTCAATCCTGGCTCTTGAGCTAGCTGACAAGTACCTGAATTGTTTCTTCTTAGGGTTATCACCAGCAAGAACAATTAACAAGAGGGGAGAGAGGATTAAAATATACCTGCCCTGCTTACTTCGTATGACTGTTGTAAAAACAAGTGAGATCATGTAAATCCAAGAGCACTGTGAACTATGCACGTCAGGAGAGATTATTCTTACATGTAGCCCGCACACACTGTTTCTAACATGCAGAAATCTCAGTACCTACATGCCAAGTCATTAAACGCAAGAGACTTCTAGATCATCACTAGTCCTGCTGAAAGGACATCATCTTTTTTGTTGTTTAGGCCTTGATAACATCCCAAAGTCCAAGGGTAATCATAGAATGAGATCATTTGCATCCACAGTAGAATTACCTGGGGCTTTGAAAGCTACAGATGCTTAGATCTCACCCAAACTCCCTGACTCAGAATCTCTGAGATCCACACAGTAGTATTTTGGGAAAGAGTCTACTGGTGATTCCAAACTGCAACCAACATGGAGAAAGACAGAAAAAAAGGTGACATGAAGCAATAGGAAAGTGACTTCAGGTAAGCTGAAAAGCATTTGTGGGCCTCACTTTTATCATGCTGAGGAACCAGAGTTTCACAGATCCATCCATTTATGAAATTTAAAGTGAGAGTAATACCGCCAAGCATCTGGGAGAAAGCAGGGAACCATGTGTTTTGTCACGGAGGTGCTGAGCAGAATTTAAAAGTCTGTCTTAACACAGTGCTTTAGACCAAAAACAGATGTGAAATAGTTAAAATATGAAGTGGGATCATAAACAATAAAATTTACTCTTCACTTCTTCCTTAAATTCTTACGCATCGTTCGAATGGTTTTACAGCCAATGTGCCTTATTCCTTTCACAGATAATAATGGCCAAAGAGAATTTAATGTGGGAGAAAAAAAAAAAAAGTAGAATGAGTGGGGCAAAGTACTAAAGGGAGATAACTAGACACCAGATCTGAGAGGTAAAAAAACAGCTCCCTTATAAAGAGAAAGTTCTAGAACTTTCAAACTCCTGGCAGATTCCAAAGTATACATCCTCATATCTCCTTTCTCTCTGCTTTTCCTCAGTCCTTCTGTTTAGCAAAATCCTACTTATCCTTAATATTGAAAAGTTTATAACATTTCATGGAAAAAACGTTTTGGCCAACCCAACACTTAAGTTCTCTCTAGGGAGTTCAGAGGAGGCTTCTTACAGGACAGAGACCCCAGCATCCTCCTTCTGCTGCTGCTGCTGCTGTTTAGCTGCTAAGTTGTGTCCAACTCTTTTGTGACCCCACAGACTATAGCCAGCCAGGCTCCTCTGTCCATGGGATTTTCCAGGCAAGAATACTGGAGTGGGTGGTCATTTCTTCCTGCAGGGGATCTTCCCGACCCAGGGATGGAACCCATGTCTCCTGCGCTGGCAGGTAGATTCTTTACCACCAACCACTGAGGAAGCCCGTCATCCTTCTAAACCTCCACTAACCAAATGCTATGGACATTTTCCTTCTGTTTGCCTGATTTTCCCCATGAATAGAAGCTTTTTGAGAATAAAACTTGTATCCTGTTCATCTTTATAAATAATCTCAGCTTCTTAGGACAAGTGCACAAAAGGTGATCCCCAAGGACACATTAAACTGAATTAAAAAGCCCCTGGCTGTGGGGAACAAGAAAGAATTCCTAGTAAGGAAAGAATAAGCTCCAGTATTCTTGCCTGGAGAATCCTGTGGACAGAGGAGCCTGGAAGGCCATGGTCCATAGGGTCGCAGAGAGTCGGACACAACTAAAGCGATCATGCATGCGTGCAAGATGTCAGACAATTATAGCTTTAATTTTTAAATAATTTTCAATTATTGAATTAAATGTTTAATATTTTTTTTCCTTAGCAAATAAGCTTCCTATACATAAACTGTCTTCAATGATCTTTCAGACTTTCTTCTTGAGGTTAAGCACCAGAGCTGCCCTCAGTGGATTTAACCAGTAGGTGCTTTGAGATGCTAAGGCTTGATTCTCTAGGGACTGGCATATCGGGTTTATACCAGTGGTTCTCAAAGTGAACCATCAGTGTTACTTGGAAACTGACCATGTTAATTTCAGACCCTACCTGGAGAAACTCTGAGGGCGGGGCCCAGCAATCTGTATCTTATCAAATCTTCCAGGTGATTTTAATGCAAGTTCAAGTTTGAGCCCCATGTTGGAGCTCAGTGGTAAAGAATCTGCCTGCCAATGCAGCAGATGCAGGTTTGATCCCTGGGTTGGGAAGATGCCCTGGAGAAGGAAATGGCTACCCACTCCAGTGTTTTTGCCTGAGAAATCCCATGGACAGAGGAGCCTAGCAGGCTACAGTCCATGGGGTTGCAAAAGAGTCAGATATGACTTAACGACTGAGCAGAAGTATGGTCCAAACAAAAGGATTTAGAAGAAAAATGAAAAAAAGTGAACTTCTTTTCAAAGTCAGTTTCTAAATGGGCCATGGAGTCCCAAACTCACATGAGCAAGTGCTTCAGAACAAAGACACAGCTAAACTTAAAATTCCCACCTCTGGCTCCTTAGGAGAATGAGGTTTAAGATGCAGATAACAAACTTGTCTCTTTTCTATAGTCTATCCAACCAGCCACCTTCATCCTTCACATTTCCCCTGCAGATTGCCTTGTAAATGTGGCCACATCTTAAGTCCAAACTCTGATTCCTGACCTCGAGCATGTTAGCCCCTTCTGGGCTGAAGAACACCCCTTGGATCACTGACTTGTTGTATTATGCTAGGCTTAATAGGCCTGACCTGTGCAATATTTTTTATCTGGCTATAGTCCTATCTCTAAATTCTCTATTTTGAATGAATACCGATTTTGTGACATGAAGTCTGCTATATAATGAAATGCAAACAATGAAAAGGCTAAATCAGTTTACAAAAAATCTATTTGTCAAACAGTGTGGAGATGTTCCCAATTTAGTCCGGGCTGTTCATGCAGTTCTTGATAAGGGAGTTAAAAATGTTGCTGTTCGCCGAATGAAAATAAAGGCATTTGCACCACAGATATATTTTCCTTTCAAAAGTCTTTGTTGTAACTTGTAGCTAATTAAATGCCCTCATACAAGAGATGTACACACACAGCAAAATCAGAGAATTTTCTTACAAGGGAGCTTGAGTTAAAAAAGAGAGCAAGGCTAGCTTACCACATACATCCTTATATTACATTTACATTTCTATACAGCTTCATCAGCCTGACAAAAAAAAAAAGCACAAGGGGAGGCCTTTTCTGTTCAATTTTGGACTAGAGAGATTTCTAAGCCCTACAAAGGAACGTGCTTAACATTAAAAAAAAAGAATAAGAAGAAAGAAAGAAATAGTAACCCTGTCTTAGATGCCTGTAGAAAAATAATGCTTTCCACACACCTTTCTATATACCCAACAGAGGAACTAGAAAATAACTGAGAACTTTAAAAAGGGTTCAGATTTTTTATTTGTAACTATCTTCTTCACTCCTGGAGCTTCTTTGCAGGCAGAGGTATTCTGTATTAAACTTGACATTTATTGGCGTGGTTTTGAACTTACCATGCCACACTTATCAATATGGGATTTAATGTAGACTGACATTCTTTAGTTTTTCCACCTTCTGAATGTAACTATTTGGGGGCAGAATTTCATGTGTTAATATGCAGTTGAAAAATATTTGAATCATATAAAATATTAATTCTCCAATAGAACTGGCACGGAGCTATCACAGTTTATAGCCTATTGCCTTCTCTCACAACCCTATCCCCCTACAGGAAGGCTGTTCCAACATAATAGAATCACACAGAATGTAAAAAAAGAACATTGTCCACGCAGAGCAGCCATCACTAGAGAGTTGAATGCTCTTTGGGGTCAGTGTGAAAGTGAAAGCGTTAGTCACTGAGTCATATCAGTCGTGTCCGACTCTTTGTGACCTCATGGACTGTAGCCCGCCAGGCTCTTCTGTCCATGGAATTCTCTACATAAGAATACTGGAGTAGGTAGCCATTCCCTTCTCCAGGAAATCTTCCCAACCCAGGGATCGAACCCAGGTCTCCTGCACTGCAGGCAGATTCTTTAATGTCCAAGCCACCAGAGGTCAGTGTAATGTACAATTATTTCTTTATATCTGGTCATAATCCTCTGTCACTACACACATGGATTTCCATAGCCCTGGCCCACACACCTACACATTTTTCTTCATCTGAAAACTCAGAAAGATCTCAGAAAGAATGCAATGCCATTCTTTTGCATAAAAGTGCTTGGAATAAATTTGTAAGTTTCTAAGACCTAGTGGTTCTAACCTCAGATCATCTCTGTGTTCTCAAAGCTTTCTGCCTGAATCTCCAAGATACTGGCTTAACTTTTCTCCCTCCATCTATCTGCGCTTTTCTAAACCAACTCACATGGTCTTCTCAAGCACCACTGTTCCCCAGTACCCCATGTTATCCATTGCTACAGAACAAAATCTAGATTTCTGTAACCTGAAATTGAAGTCTGTTCACAATCTGACCTAAATCCTCTCTTGCATATTTCTCACAATTCTGCTTCTAGAAACCTAGGGACAGTCATCTCAGCTTAACCCAGAAGTACTGAATAAGCTTTCCTCTTTCCAGGGGTTTTGTCCACCCCGCCCCCATATGCTGCTCTACAAAGAGGTGCTGCTGCTGCTGCTGCTGCTAAGTCGCTTCAGTCATGTCCGACTCTGTGCGACCCCATAGATGGCAGCCCATTAGGCACCTCTGTCCCTGGGATTCTCCAGGCAAGAATACTGGAGAGGGTTGCCATTTCCTTCTCCAATGCATGAAAGTGAAAAGTGAAAGTGAAGTCGCTCAGCCGTGCCTGACTCTTAGCGACCCCACGGACTGCAGCCTACCAGGCTTCTGCGTCCATGGGGTTTTCCAGGCAAGAGTACTGGAGTGGGTTGCCATTGCCTTCTCCAAAAGACGTGCTAGGTCTTTATAAAGTAGGTTAGAGTCTTAGGAAATGACATGAACTATTCTGCTTGGGAGAGGGGAGAGAAGGAAGCAGGTTTTCTGAGCTAAGCCTTAAAAGACAGTTGGAGAAGGAAGGATTCACGATAAGCGAAACAATCTTCAAAGACAGAAGAGAAGCACAGAGTCATAGTTCTTCAGTAGACTGGAAGTCCCCTGAGGGCAGGAGTTGCCTGGTCCATCTTAATAATCCCAATAGTACCCACCAGAGTATCTTGCATGTAGAAGTTGAGCAGCACACATTTCTTTAATGAATCTTTACCCATTCCTGCACTAACTCCCTCCAAACCTTTAATATGATATCTTGCATATAGTAGGTTCTCAATAAATATCAGGTAAATGAATGAATGATTTCATAGTCTTTCAGTTCTTTGAAAAATGCAAATGTGGGGAAATGGATGAAATGAATAAAATTTCAGCAGCTAGAAAAAAATTCTTAAGAAGAAACATTAATGGTTAGGAACACAAAGTATACTTATTATGTTTACACACCAAAAATATACTGTATTTAAAAACTAGTTAAAATCTTGTGTTCACATCGCCCTCTGGTGTCAGACTCTCCCAGACATCAAAAAAACTTCAAAATTTTAGTTTGGGGAGAATTTACCTAAAAAAAAAAAAAAAAAGACTCTACTTTTCATGATGAACGCAGCCTATAGCACTGGCAAAGAGTAGTGCCTGCCAACCTTGTTCCAGTTGTTAAGGATTAAATTCTTAACCCCAACAAGGTATGGAGCCCCCAATATTTTTGCTAAGTATTTGTCTAAGTCATAATCTTACCGTGAGAGTCATTAGTGACCAAGAGAATGAGGCTTCTAGTGGTACCACCTAAACTACAAGGCTTTGTGTAAAAGGCGTGCTTCAAAACCCCACCAAGATAAGGCTTTGCACCAGTAGCTTACAATGAAAATTTATCTTTGCCAAATTTTGTCATGTATCAGAGAAGTTGTCAAGCAGAGAACAAAAGTTACAACACAGCACAATCTATGCATCTGCTCTTAGTTGTAGAAGAGGCGGCCAAGGTGGCTGAAATAAAAACACCACCTGCAAAGTGACACTTGGTGTTATGAAGAGAACCCTCGAATAGATTTCTCAGAAGTAATAAAACCACTTCGGGGGGCTATAGCATAGAATTCTGTATATCTCTTATATTAAAAATATAAAGCTGTTGGTCTTCAGAGTAATTTAGTAATTTTAAGTTAGAGAGCTGATTTAAGGTTTCTCAAAACTAGGAGGTAATTTGGAGATGTCTTAGACCCAGAAACACAAACTAGAAACAGATCTTAGCATGATTCCTTTTAAGTTTGTGAGCTGATTGCCACAAAGTACTCTAACCATCCTCAGCGTGTTCCTTGTCTTCACCATTGTTACAGTCACCACCGTGAGTACCAGCATTGTCACCATCACCAGTGTTGCTAAGCATCACACATTTATGATACGTTAGGACTGTGCTCAGCTGACGTAATTCATAATTCAACTCATCTGAACCTCATAACAACCTTTATAATATGTCAGTTTCACTGATAAGAAAACTGAGGCTTCATAACTTCCTGCAACTTCTCCATGAGCTGAGGCAGAAACAATTCTAACCCTGCTCATAGGGCTCACCCTGGGCTATTAACTGTTCTATTTACTACAGTTAGGTACCAGCCCTTCGTTTAATGGCAGCGGCTCTGAAGATGGAGCCACGTGGCATGTGGCTCTATTCATTTATTTGCTGCATCCTTCCTTCCAGCTAACGTGCTGATAGGAAGGCTCGAAAGGGTTAAGTGCTTTAAAGGAACAAAGCCAAAGAGATCAATCTTGGGTGGACAAGGAGCCATAAGGGCTAGAGTCTCCTTTACTTTGTCTCTGAACAAATGGCAACAAAATAAAGAATACCAAACTTCCGGGTGTCAAATCAATTTACTTATCCTATATTTGGCAAGCATTTGTCACATGGCTGTTACCACTGCACTCGGTGCTAAACAAAATATTTACACACCAGAGAAATGCAAGCCCACATCCCTTCCTCGGAAAGTAAACATCCACCGTGCAATATTCATGGAGTAACTCATTGGCTGTTTCACTCAAATCTTTGATCTCATCTGAGTCTAGTCCTGAACACTTGGGTACGCGCACACTCACCTACCCCTCTCAACACAGTTCTGAAAACAAAGATCCAAGAATGCCAGGAATCAACAAATGTTATTAGTCAAAAGACTTTAAAAAATACGTGCAACAATTAAAAAAAAAATACAACAACCGACTTTAAGAAATGCACACATATAGGACTTATAGAGGTTATTCCCACATCTCACCATCTTCATTCCTGGCAATGCATGCTGTGTTACCTATGAATAGTCTCTTTTTGGCTACAAATGTGTCCCATCTTCCATCTGTTCTTCTAGCAATACTGCTGGCCTCCTGCCACTGAAGTGGCATCAGCCTTCATGATGTCACTTGACTAGGTTTTCTCTTGTCCCCATTTGTTTTACTCTCCAGGCGAGATCAGGCAAGTATAGTTTTATGTCGCTTTTTGACCAGGTTGTAATTGGGGTTCCATATTAGCAAGCATTTATGTTTCTGCTCTATTTACCAAAGTTTGCAGCCTACTTAGCTCAGGTCAAACAGAGAATCTAAAGTTCCTCAACAAATCGCTGGCTGAGCCATCAGAGGATTCAGCACCAGGCCTGAAGTTTCCTTTTATAACCAAATACCATTTAGAGGTATGTCTACTAAAGATACTTCTCCCTAAATTGTCTCATCATTTTTCTGAATTTTGCTTTCCCTTTTTTCTTTAAGAAATAATCGATCCAGTACCTGCTGTTTCAGACACTGTGCTAGACCCAAGGATCTCTCACCCTCTTGAGCTGAAAGCTGGGTTTCCCCCAACCTTCCCTCTTCAAGGAGCTCCCTGTTAGTAGCCGTTCAGGCTGCCCGCCCACTGGTTCAGAGGTTGCTAAGTTTCCAAGTCAGCTCTGTTCCTTGCTAAGGGTTTGTCTTTGGGAAAGTTACATAACCTCTCACTAGTTTCCTTATCTCTGAAGGACATATCCAACAAAGGGTGCCTATTATTTCTTAATTGTATTATGGTGATTTCTATTTCCATCTTCCCAGTTGGACAGTTGTGCATGCGTGCTCAGTCCTGTCCAACTCTTTGCGATCCTGTGGACTGTAGCCCACCAGGCTCCTCTGCCCATGGGATTTCCCAGGCAAGAATACTGGAGTGGGGTGCCATTTCCTTCTCCACGGGATCTTCCCCACCCAGGGATGGAACCTGGTCTCCTGTGTCTCCTGCACCTACAGGCAGAGTCTTTACCACAGCGCCACCTGTAAAATTATAAAGAAGTAAGCTTCCCTGGTGGCTCAGAGGTTAAAGCGCCTGCCTCCAATGCGGGAGACCCGGCTTCGATCCCTGGGTCGGGAAGACCCCCTGGAGAAGGAAATGGCAACCCACTCCAGTATTCTTGCCTGGAGAATCCCATGGACTGAGGAGCCTGGTGGGCTGCAGTCCACAGGGTCACAAAGAGTCGGACACGACTGAGTGACTTTACTTACTTACTTACTTACTTACTTAAACAAATAGAAGGTGGTGTGAGTGAGTGAAAGTCGCTCAGTCGTGTCTGACTCTTTGCGACCTCCTGGACTATACAGTCCATGGAATTCTCCAGGCCAGAATGCTGGAGTGGGTAGCCTTTCTTCTATCCAATAGGGCTTCCTAGGTGGCGCTAGCAGTAAAGAACCTGCCTGCCAATGCAAGAGACACTAGAGCCTGGGGTTTGATCCCTGGGTCGGGAAGATCCCCTGGAGGAGGGCATGGCAACCCCCAACCCCACCCCAGTATTCTTGCCTGGAGAATCCCATGGACAGAGGAACCTGGCAGGCTACAGTCCAAAGGGTTGCAAAGAGTCTGACACGACTGAAGTGACTTAGCACAGCACACACGTTACCATCTAATACGGGATTTGGGGCTTCCCTGGTGGCTCAGTGGTAAAGAATCCACCTGCCGATGCAGGAGACGCGGGTTCCATCCCTGACTGGCGAAGATCCCACGTGCCTTGGAGCAACTAAGCCTGTGTACCACAACTATTCAGCCTGTGCTCAAGAGGCCCGGAGTTACAGCAAGAGAAGCCACCAAATTGAGAAGCAACTACAGGGTAGCCCCCACTCGCCGCCACCAGAGAAAAGCCTGCAGAGCAAAGAAGACCCAGCACAGCCAAAGGGGGGTGGGGGGAGAAATACACAGAGTTTGATATAGGTTTTAATGTGGAGTTTGTATTAGAGAAAAATGGAAAACATGTGTCCAGCACCTACTGTGTGTCAAACATTGCTGCATTCTTTCCATATATATTTTGGTTAACCTCAAAAACATTCAGTGACATCAAAGTAACAACTGTGTGATTACTTAATAACGCTGGGTTGGCCAAAAAGTTTGTTCAGGTTTTTCCATAACATCTACATGCACGTAATATTTCATATGTATGTAGAGTTTTATGACGATTCCATTTTGTGGCGAAATAAGAAGGAGATGAAGCTCAGGCATTCACTTAGCCAAGAAAACCCACTCAGAGAGTGACAGAACCGGAGTATGACCCCAGGACCTCTGCTGCCAGAGACTGTAACTCTTCCTGCTACAAAACATACTTCTCCTGAGTGGGAAAGGAAAATAAGGTAGGCCCAGATTAGGCTGAATAAAAGAAAATAATACCAACCTGATAAAACATTGATCCTGACAGGCAAAATGTACTAACTAGCAAAAAGACTAATGTCACCTACACAGTGTTTTCTGTCTCAAAAGTGAAAGTGATAGTTGCACAGTTGGGTTGGACTCTTTGTGACCCCACGGACTGTAGCTCTCTAGGCTCCTCTGTCCATGGGATTTCCCAGGCAAGAATACTGGACTGGGTTGCCATTTCCTCCTCCAGGGGATTTTCCCAGCCCAGAGATCGAACCTAGGTCCCCTGCATTGCAGGTAGATTCTTTACTATCTGAGCCACAAGGGAAGCTCATTCCATCCCAAAGAGTTCGGTATTTGTGCAAATGCAAATTGCAGAATATCAAAGCCAACTTTTAAAAGAATTCCTTGCTTAAAGTTCTTAACTTTTATTGTGTTCTCTTTTGTCTGATAGTAGAGCAAGAATTGGATCAAATTTGATAGATTTATTAATTGTAAAAGTATCACTTGGAACTTTATACCAGTTATTTACCTTCTGTAGCTTACAACCTGTGTGAAGAGGTGTGCAGTACACTTTTGATGAAATAAAAACACTCAGTCTTTACCCACTACTTTGGAGATCTTTGAGAGCCATCAAATGCTAACCAGCAGACAAACACTGGCCTAATTCCAAAAATTGTATACTTATCAAAAAAACAAAATAGGTACACACACACACAAACACCATTCTGCCTTGTTTCATGTCATACCTGTGTATATAAAATTCTGAATATTTTCCTTCAACAGCCTAATTTAACTTAAAATTCATTCTTCACCCTAGTCAGAAGGCTTTAGATTATTAGCAATAATTATCAGTTTGACTTTGCAAAGGAAACCTAATCTAAGAACCCATAAAACAAGTTTCATGGAATTGATATATTTTATAGTCCTGTGACCTCATTTCATTCATTTCTAGCACAAACATATCACTTTAAAGCTTCCCAAATCCTAGTTCACACATAATCTCAGTTAGTCCTCTTACCTCTCTGTGAGATCCACAATGCTAGTTTTCTAGGTTCAGCAATAAACATTCTGAGATGTTATTTACATTGTCTTGGAACACAACCCGTAAGTGGCAGAGACGAACTCCAAGATAATGACCCCAATCCCATCAGAGTTCCCCCATCTGTCTCAGCAGCCCCTTCACGCTTCTACCCAACTCTCAAGACTATGTGATAAAATAAATCAACAGCAGTGAAGTATACCTCTTTGTCACCGTGCTGGCTCCTCACGAGATCACCGTAGGGTCGTTCCTCTGCAGGGTGCTTTATGTGATCACATGGGTGTCCTGCAAGGCCCGCTCCCTTGTCCTTCTCCCCCACCCTACCCCACCCCCAGCAGTGCAATTTCTCTTTGATTTCCCCAGATATACCTGATACAGGAATGCAGGGGAACTGGACCTTTGGGTGCAACCATTGCACTTTTTTCTAAACTAGATATTATGGTTTTGTCAAACATTTTATAGACGCTTAATACTCAAATATGAGTAGCCTCTTTTCGATTCTGGTTCCACTGCAGGCGATCCAGGTGACTTTGGACAAATGAGTCAATCTTTTTACGCCTCTGTTTACTGATTTTTACAGCGAGAGAAAAGGATCACTTGAGGCAAAGAGTCTATTCAACCGCCCCCCCCACACCGATATTATTAGTCTTTGAAAGTATATTTGCTAAAATTCAAGGAACACAAGTGTTCAGGGGGCCAAAAAACACAATTAAGGAGAAGAGTCCAGTAAATATTTACCCTTATTTTGTGCACAATGTTGCTTAACCCATCAACTCCATTTTGCTTCAGTTTCCTGCAGCTGAACTAGAAAGGGGATTGGATAAAGACTCTATCTATGATGTTGGTAACCCACACTTTGAATAATAAATACTACTGAGACAGAGTGATGACTTAAAAATAAGAACAACTTAAATTTGTGAATTCCAAGAGGACTATATTGGGATTAATTATTGATTTATAACTATAGTTTAGAAATGAAGAGACTTTTTTGAAGCCAGAAGGTAAAGCTGAAATTTATCATACATAATGGACCCTCAATTTCCCTGTAAATATGTATCCTTGATCAAGGCCTGTTCCAAACAGGTTACTAGTATCATGCTTTTTAATCCACATTACCTGGACAGGAAAGAAATGGCCATTCTGTGATACCAAAATGCCAAACTACTCTAAGTTGACTGGTCTTATTTTTTATTTTTACTTTTATTCAGAATTAGCAGAATATGGAAAATACAGAAAACAGTCAAACGTTTTTCCAGCTGCCGAAGCAAACACTTTCCTAGTAATTTCAAGTAATTTAAAATGTGGTCTTGCTTCTCTAGCTCTTTTATTTTTTTACTATCAGTACCAAACCAAGAGTCTGAATATTAATAGAACAATTTATATAGGCTGTTTTCCACCTTAATGCAGATATTTCAAATTACTTCCGCATTGTGCTCTATCAAAACACGCAGTCCCCTCTAAGTTTTTCTGTAGTGCGTGCTTAGGGTACACAGGTAAGTTCATGAACTTTTGGCAAATTCACAACTTCCTCTTCCTTAGGGGGAACAGAAGTTGTCCCTGGATTGATAAAGAGATAGGATATGGGAGGATTCTGTAGGATCAGCCAGCTTTTTCGAACTCAGTTTAATCAAGTGTTGTTATTGTGGGGAGGGGTGATCCTGTTTGGCAAGAAGAGCAAGCCCACGAGAGGACAAAGTATGACCTGCAAACTAGAAATCATCAGGAGATGTAACATACGAGCACTGCCTGCTAGGGTGCACCCCACATTCTCGGACACAAGCACAGACCTGGATAGTGATACATGCAATTATGTCTATGCTTATGTGGTGACAATCTTCAGTTGCCTATTTTCAAAATAGGAAGGCTCTGCTTAAATCAAATGCGCCATCCAGCCTTTTGTATTCTCAACAGGTCCACACTCTTTACTCCAGGCTTTTCTGTTCCCAGCACTCTACAGAACAGGGGAACAGGAGACAGCCGTTCAACCACAGTCTGTCTGCAGGGGACTTGCACAGCTAAGGTGTCTAAATATGCTTTGCACTGTGATGCTGTCACTTAAGGATCAATCAACTGCCCTCTGGGGCGAACTACTGTTCAGCGACTGATGCCAACCCTGAGCACTGAGGCAAAGAGATGGTGCCACCCAATGCCCCCCATTGTTTGTCGAGTTTCTCAGATTCCCTAAGACCCATACCAATGGCACCTGTTAAAGCTGCTTCTGCTAAGCCATTCTGCATTTGTCTGGCTGGATTTGGACTTCCTGGCTCTCTGGCTAAACACAAAGTGATTAGAAAGCCCAGTGTTTGGCAACAAGCACGACGGGGAGGACGCTTCAGGTAGGTCTAAAGGAGCGGGATGTGTTTTTCAGAACTCAGGGCAGGGAGCGCTCTGCTAGAGACCTTGCTAGGGATCATGACACTCTCCGTTGCTGTCAGCTGTTTAACAGCAGCTGCTTCATGTAATTCCAAATGATCCACTTGGATGAAGTTGTCATTCTTGCCATAATCTTTAATTTAGTAAAACACATAGCTGAGCAACATTAATTTGAATGTTATTTGAGTTCCAAAAAAGTTTCCAATGTCTGTATTTTCCATGTCGACATCAGGTAAAAAATCATTACTGAGAAATAGAAGTTGCGCAAAGCAGAACACAAGATAACATCAGTATTTTCTATCAAAGTCAGATGTTGATGTGTAGTTGGGGATGGACATGTACACACTGCTATATTTAAAACAGATAACCAACAAGGACCTACTGTACAGCACAGGGAACTCTGCTCAATGTAATGTAACAACCCAAATGGGAAAAGGATTTGAGAAAGAACAGATACAGGTATATGTATAACTGAATCACTTTGTGGTACACCTGAAACTAACCCAACATTGTTAATCAGCTCTACCCCAGTATCAAATCAAAAGTTAAAAAAAAAAAAAATGCTGATGTATAAATAGAAGTGCACCAAAACAAGCAAACAAAAAGTAGAATGAAGTTAACAAAAACTTTTTCTCTTGTTAACCTGTCTTCCTCATTACTTAATTTAGACTGCACCTTTCTGCTGAGGAGGACTTTCTATGTTAAACTCAAAGAGCTAGGACAGAAACAACATTTAACACAGCTCATGTTTTAAACACTGGAAAATAGCGGAGTGCTCACAAAATACAAAGGTGAATACAAATCAATCCCCCCCGCCCCGCCCTTTCTTTCCTTTCTTCCTCCCTCTTCCTCCCTCCCTTCTTACCTTCCTAACACGACCGATTATCATCAACCACGGGTTGCAGAGAAGCCGGTTCACAAGGCAAAAAAGCCTGGCCTGTTCTCCCGTGATTCTGCAATTCTCTCGCGGACAATAGAGGGCGCTGATGCTTCTGGTCTGGCAGAGGCAGCGCCTCCGCAAGAACAAAATTGCACCTCTGCCCGCGGCTTGCCTTCCAGCTTGCCTACCTCTCCTCTGGAACCACACTCCATCTGCTTAGACGTTCTCTCTCTCCCAAGAAAGCTGCCTTTATTCTTCCTCTATTAGTCTATATTCGGCGTTCTCCTTTTCAAAGCACTGCTTTAAAAAGCTGTTATTCGTAATAGCTTGTGATCTTTTTTTTTTTTTAATATATCTTGGCTTTTCTGATTATCAATAGCTGTTCTCAAAGCATTTCTTCTTACCTTAGTGTTCTTCTCCTAACCCCATCTACATGCAATTCATTCAGAAAAGATACTACTGCTGGCATCTCGACTTAAAGGGGAAAAAAAAAATGAAGGCTCTAGAAGCTATGACCCTTGAGTCTATGTCCCCAAAGCCTACTGTTCAGTGACAGAATAGCTACTGAAGGTCACAGATTGATAAATTGATAGACACCAGGCTACCCCCACCCCCCTGCAGAAGAACACATTGGAGATACAGTTCTTTACCAAGGAGAGCTATTTACTTTTTTAAAAAAAGCTCAGAGCCATAACAATTTAAACTGTTTCACTTGAATCAAATGAGATGCATCATCCATTTCCCTGATGTGCTTTCAGTAAAGAGGAAAAGCATTCGTATAAAATACCTTCGGAGAGTGCTCTGTGTTTAACCATTTTCTCCCCATAAAAGCTCAAATCACCTAATCAGAAAACACTCTATCATTTTACACTGAATGGTTCATAAGAACATAAAACTCCATTTAGCACCACTACTCACTCTCATCATCTACCCTTTTAAAATGCTTACCCATCTTTCTCATTGCTATTCAAAGAAACAGATTTATTTCTCACCCTGGAGTTGGGAATTTTGGCATGCCAGATTGAAAATGTACCCAACGCAAGTAGTGGATGGGTTATTCTTAGTCTCCTTACACGCTTAAGAGAAAATGGGGCAGGGTATGTCTCTAAATCAAATAAAGTTCTTTGGAAACTCTGACTTCAACTAGATTTACATTAGTGAGGCCCTTGTCGTATTAGAAAAAGAGCTGGAATTGTGAACGATAGGCATTTTAGCTCTATGAAGAGAGGGGAAGGGGCAGAGTCACGGAGATTTTGAGCCAAGGTGGTAGAATTATCACCATATTCACTGTACATCTGATTTTTTTTTTTAAGCTTTGGTTATGGAAATGAGAAAAATTTCTCCAATGTATTTTAAAAAATTTTATGGGAGTAGAATCCCATGGACAGAGGAGCCTGGTGGGTTACAGTCCATAGGGTGACAAAGAGTTGGACACAACTGAATGACTGAGAGCACACACACACACACACACATATAGTTGCTTTACAATGTTGTTGTACTTTCTGCTGTACAGCGAAGTAAATTGGCTATTTGGAAGGAATGATGCTAAAGCTGAAACTCCAGTACTTTGGCCACCTCATGCGAAGAGTTGACTCATTGGAAAAGACTCTGATGCTGGGAGGGATTGGGGGCAGGAGGAGAAGGGGACGACCGAGGATGAGATGGCTGGATGGCATCACTGACTCGATGGACGTGAATCTGAGTGAACTCCGGGAGTTGGTGATGGACAGGGAGGCCTGGCGTGCTGCGATTCATGGAGTCGCAAAGAGTCGGACACGACTGAGTGACTGAACTGAACTGAACTGATGCGTATATGCCCCCTTTTGGGGGATTTCCTTCCCATTTAGGTCACCATAGAGCACTGAACAGAGTTCCCTGTCTTATACAGTCGGTTCTCACTAGTTATCTATTTTATACATAGTATCAATAGTGTGTGTGTATGTATATATATCAGTCAATCCAATCTCCCAATTCATCCCAACCCCCACTTTCATCCTGGTATCCATATGTTCTCTGTGTCTCTATTTCTTCTTGGTAAATAAGATTGTATATACCATTTTCCCCCCAACTTCTTTTTGATGTTTATCATTTACAGTGGAAAAGACAGCTACTAACATTTGATGGGGGTATTTTGCTTCAGTTCAGCTTGTGCAAACCCTTCTTATTGTTTCTCTCCTGTTTCTTTCAACCAACTTTTATCCTCGCTTTTCCTTCCCTAGTTAGGCATCAAGACCTGGGAGACCCAAGTTACAAGTGCGGCTAAAACGGTTGCTGCCTCTCCTTTCAGAAAGTCAGGGCGAAAATTCTCCCAGATAGTCACCCTAGTCCGTATCCTCTTTCCTCAAAGCTGATGAAATAAAATCAGAATGTCTTTGTCAATCTTGTGTTTTAGACTATTTATCATATGAAGAAGAAGACAATTGGGTTAATGATTTTTTTTTTTTTTTTTGGAAGAAGCGGTTTCCAGGCTCTGTGGCAGCCAACAGCCGCTCTGATGAGAAGGAGACTTCATAAATTACAAACCACCAGAGTGAGAGTCATTATGTAGAATGGGCTCTGCCATCTGGTCGTCCACTCTCTACATGAGAAAGGCCATAATCTTTGCTCTGTGGCTTGGTTACTTCAAGGAGCCCTCGGTCACAGTGAAAGAAAAGAGATGTATTTTCACTCCACACTCACTTGGCCTTCTAACCCTAGAAAATCCAGGCACTTGGAAAGGCTATGATTCCCACTGATCCGATGAGAAAACTGAGAAAAGCAAGTGCAGTGTTTTATCTTAAGTAGCCTTTACAAATCAAGTCCAAAGAAAAGCAAAGCAAGATTTGCTCTTTGTTTCAACAGGAAGAGAGTTAAGTTCTCTTTTTTTCCCTGCTTTCTCTCCATATAAGCAATTTCACATCTATTTCATCTCCATTTTCTGAAAGGGTCTATCAATGCAAGTTACAGGTGCATGTGACAGGAGAGAATAGATTTCTTATTAAACAGGTAGACACTTTGCAACAATTCATCGCAGCTGCCTCTAGGGGAAAAAAAATAAAAGTTTTTAGTGAAGTTGATAAAATGCCAGACAGGAACTAATTCTTTACTTTTATGTATGCTTCTTTCCTGAAGCAAACAGGAGAAACACACCTCTCTTTACCTCTGGCAAGCAGTTCAGAATACACTGCCAGAGGTCTTATTCTCTTCAGAAAGAACCACTGGGCATTCAAACTAAAACCAGCCAAGCCAAAGAACGATTTAGCCCTGTGTGGATTCGGTATGATGGGGATTACTAATTCAGGCTTTCACACATCTCCATTTATCTATAGCTTCCCTGTATTAGAGTACTTTAGAAGCAACGTAGCATCATGCTCAAGAGCATGGATTGTGAACCAGTTTCTGAGGCCACTGATGGCTCTTATTCACTGTCTGGCCTTGGGCCAGTGATTTAAGATTTCTGTACTTCAGTTTCTCCCTCTATAAAATGAGTTTATAACAGTACTAATTTCACTGGATTGCTGGGAGAATTACAAATGAAACTGTTATGATACTTAGAATAAAATTGTCCAATGACAGTCTTTTGTGATCTTTTCAACTCAACTGTGGTTTGTTTTTTAAATTTTTATTGGAGTATAGTTGCTTTACAATGTTGTGTTCGTTTCTGATTATAGCAAAGTAAATCAGCTATATGTATACGTGTGTGTGTTAGTCATTCAGTCGTGTCTGACTCTTTGTACCCCATGGACTGCAGTCCGTCAGGCTCCTCTATCCATGGAATTCTCCAGGCAAGAATACTGGAGTGGGTTGCCATTTCCTTCTCCAGAGGATATTCCTGACCCAGGGATTGAACCCAGGTCTCCTTGACTGCCGGCAGATGCTTTAACATCTGAGCTACTGCTGCTGCTAAGCCACTTCAGTCGTGTCCGACTCTGTGCGATCCCATAGACGGCAGCCCACCAGGCTCCCCCATCCCTGGGATTCTCCAGGCAAGAACACTGGAGTGGGGTGCCATTTCCTTCTTCGATGCATGAAAGTGAAAAGTGAAAGTGAACTCGCTCAGTCGTGTCTGACTCTTCGCGACCCATGGACTGCAGCCTACCAGGCTCCTTCGTCCATAGCATTTTCTAGGCAAGAGTACTGGAGTGGGGTGCCATTGCTTTCTCCGATCTGAGCTACTAGGGAAGCCCTATATATATATATATATCCCCTCTTTTCCAGATTTCCTTCCCATTTAGGTCACCACAGAGCACTGAGTAGAGGTCCCTGTGCTATACAGTAGGTTCTCATTAGTTATCTATTTTATACATAGTATCAATAGTCTGGGCTTCCCTGGTGGCTCAGTGGTAAAGAATCCACTTGCCAATGCAGGAGATGTGGGTTCGATCCCTTGGTCAGGAAGATCCCTTGCAGGAGGAAATGGCAACCCACTCCACTTTCGTGCCTGAAAAATCCCATGGACAGAGTAGCATAGTGGGCTACAGCCCACAAAGTCGAAAAGATTCAGACACAACTGAGCGATTAAACACATCAATTCAATTGGATGCTTTCAATTAACACTCAAATGTTTGCCTGGTGTATAGTATCAGACTTTTCTCTTGCTCGAAGGATACTGGTATTTATGAGATATGGCCAAAGAAATTCATCAAAGAATATTTTAAAATTCCATATTAACTATTATCATTGCCTGCATTTGGAAAATAAAAATAAAAAAGAGAATATCACGAAAGGAGTTCAACAAACTAATACAACTGTTTACAGGTTTCTTTTTATCTTAAGTCTAAGTTCTGTTAAAAAAAATTAATCTCAATGTTGGGCTTTCTACATATTTTATAATAGTTGTGCAAATACATTAAATATATTCATATACTGTAACCCTTTAACAAAGTCTAGAGGTATAGGCTAAATAAACTTAAAGCATACAAAAATTCCTAGTTAAAAAGCAAAGACTATATGGAGATATTAAAGATTATTCATTATGACTCAGGCCAGTATGTAAGAAACCCGGGTATGAGATATCACTGGAGAGTGGGGATGAGGGTGGGGAGTGGCAGGAAAGATAGCTAGGTGTACATGTACTGTCTCCATTTTCTTGAGAGCAGGAATAAAATCAGTCACCAGTGATCTTGCACGCAACATAAAGCTGGGTTTCCGGGGCCTGCACCCACTCAGCCACGACTCTTCTCCGTGTTATCCACTCCACATGGCATTTAGTTATCCTACCGTTGTTGCTTGCAGGCCTTGAGTCAGAAACCATGCTGATTTTACTGCCACTTTTTTCTTCCCAAACCATAAGAACTTTCGAAAGTAACTTAATGGGAAACAACCAGACATTTTAAAAGAGAAGGAAAAAAAATTCTTCCTCCCAAATCGTCTGAAACCCAAGACCAAGAATGAATGTGACCTTGACACAACAGAGTCATCTCTCCAAGGGGTCGAGAGGCCTCTAGGGAATCTCAAGCCTTCCCTCTGGGGCACACATCCACATTCATACACAGACTCCTATCTTGGGATTTACTTTTTTGAGAGATGGACAGAAATATCTCTCATGTTACCCCAGAGGTAGTATCTGGAAGTACTCCCTGGATCACTGAAATTGTGTTTTCCCTTCTCTATCCCCTTGCAAAAGGGGACAGTCAACTTTTCTTGTTCAAGATTCTCTTGGGGGCATCCTTCCTTCTGGTCCCTGAGTTCAAGTTTGCCAACAACTCTTAACAAATCCTCCCCTGAACTCTATGTAGGGACAATGGACAAGGCTTAATCTATTACTCTGATTATTCAGAGATAATCTTTCAGCCTCTGGGTTGTGTCTGGATACTTGTTTGAGTCCCTAACTTAGAGTTTTATCTCTTAGTATCTAAGGCAGCAGACACAGGAAAAAAGAGAAAGAACTCACATGTAGCCATTTTTTCCACATTTTAATCAAGTTGGGTAAAAGATTTGGTGGGAAACTTTGAAAGTAATGGCTCACAGGAACTTACTCTATGATTTGTGGATTTCACTCTCCAGTGTTCCTTTCCTATTTCGACTCTATTATAATGGATAATTGAGAACTGACTATACAGATGGGGAATGCATCCATCCATTCATTCAACAAATATTTCAAGATGATGACAGGGACATCAAATTTGCCAACATGTAACAAGGCCTCCTTAAAAGAGGCAGATTATGAGAGAATATGGAAGACAGACAGTATATCTTTTTTCGTTTGTATATTTCTGGTGCTCCATGCACACATTTACAAAGAACAAAAAAGGAAAAGAGATGAATTGAGGATATTTTTATGTATTCCAAAGCCATTCATGTCTTTATATTTCCTACTATTTTTTAATGAGGTAGCATATTTTAAAAGTAAACTTTACTTTTTTGAAAGCAGTGAACTGGTGAATTTTTGATGTTTTGTAACTTCTTAAATGATGGTTTTACATTAAGATCTCACTCAGAAGAAAGCCAGAAAGAAAAACACCAATACAGTATACTAACACATATATATGGAATTTAGAAAGATGGTAATGATAACCCTGTATGCGAGACAGCAAAAGAGACACAGATGTGTAGAAGGGACTTTTGGACTCTGAGGGAGAGGGAGAGGGTGGGATGATTTGGGAGAATGGCATTGAAACATGTATACTATCATGTAAGAAACGAATCGCCAGTCTATGTTCGATGCAGGATACAGGATCCTTGGGGCTGGTGCACTGGGATGATCCAGAGAGATGATATGGGGTGGGAGGTGGGAGGGGGGTTCATGTTTGGGAACTCATGTACTCCCGTGGCAGATTCATGTCAATGTTTGGCAAAACCAATACAGTATTGTAAAGTAAAATAAAGTAAAAATAAAAATTAAAAAAAAGTAAATAAATCATAAAAAAAAAAAAAGATCTCACTCAGAGTAGTAGGAAATTCCATGACCTATCTTCAAAGCAGAAATTAATTTGGGAATTTCAAGTCATGATTTTTCTTCATTCGACTAGACCAGAAGGCTAGATCTTAGAGTCCCCCCCAGAATCAGGTACTACATCTTGTGTTAGGAAAAGGGAGCATTTGGTTAAATAAATGACTAAATAAACCGTCAAAGTCACTGCATCATGCATCTTTTATACAGTATTTTTTCTCTTGAATTTTTGGTTCTATACATATAGTAACATTGTACTGAAAAACCTGAATGAACTTTCTGGCCAACCCAATTTATTTATTTATTTATTCTATAGAACAGGCTTCCCAGGTGGCTCAATGTTAAAGAATCTGCCAGCAATGCAGGAGATGTGGGTTCAGTCTCAGGGTTGAGAAGATCCACTGGACGATGAAAGGGCAACCCACTCCAGTATTCCTGCTTGGGAAATCCCATGGACAGAGAAGCCTGGTGGGCTTCAGTCCGTGGGGTCACAAAGAGTCAGACAGGACTGAGTGACTAAACAACAATGATACATAACAGTACATTAGACTGCTGCTGTGAAAATCAAATTCATTCTTAATCAGTTTACTTATATTTGCCTCACATGATACCCACATATCATGGAAGAATCACCTCAAACTCAGCCTCTGTGGTCAATCCTCCCACACCCAGTCTCCAAGTCAGTAGGTTCTCCGTGACTCTATCAAGCACACCCTTGGTAGGTGTTTACAGAGCTAACTCTTCTCTCTTTAGTGTAAAGTGATCAATGGGCTAAGATAGCAAGAAGCAGTGTATAATTTACCTTAAGGATTGACTTTGCAAAACATCGTGTGAAAAACAAATATATGATATTACTTATATGTGGAATATTTTAAAAAATGGTGCAAATGAACTCATTTACAAAACAGAAAGAGTCACAGATATAGAAAACAAACTTATGGCTATCACATATAATACTACTATGTATAATAAATAACTAATAAGGACCTACTATATAGCACAGGGAACTCTGTTCAATACTCTGTAATGACCTAAATGGAGAAAGAATCTAAGAAAGAGGGGATTATATATAAAGGGATAACTGATTACTTTGCTGTACACCTGAAATTAACACAACATTGTAAATCAACTATACCCCCCCCAAAATTTAGAAAAAAACAAAACTTTGACCTGAACAGTAATAAATACCATGTTAAAATGTTTGGGGGTTGGAGTTAGAAGACCCAAGTTCAAATCTATACAAAAAAAATGTTTGGGGGTACAGCTAAAAAAATGTCATGTGTTAAAAAGCTTTTGGACTTCTGTGCCAAGGGCTATTTGCATACGCTAACTTCAAGGAGAGTTGGACCATAAAGAGGGCTGAGCACTGAAGAACTGATACTTTCCAACTGTGGTGCTGGACAAGACTCTTGAGCATCCCTTGGACAGCAAGGAGATCCAACCAGTCTATCCTAAAGGAAATCAACCCTGAATATTCGTTGGAAGGACTGATGTTGAAGCTGAAGTGCCAATGCTTTGGCCACCTGATGTGACGATCCAACTCACTTCAAAAGACCCTGATGCTGGGAGCTATGGAGGGCAGGAGAAGGGGCAGCAGAGGATGAGATGGTTAGACAGCATCACCAACTCTATGGCCATGAATCTGAGCAAACTCCAGGAGATGGGGAAGGACAGGGAAGCCTGGCCTGCTGCATCCCTGGGGTCGCAAAGATTTGGACACAACTTAGTGACTGAACAACAGCAACCCTTAAAGATTTCTCGTTAAATCTCCCCCTGGATGCTGAGCTCCTCTGAGTAGCAATCCAAAGATGCTTTCTCCTGAGCCTGGGCCACTCAGGGTTACAGGAAACTAAGCAGACTAACTTGCTCCAGAAACCCAAAGGGCTTGGGATCCTTGAGTAAGAAGCCTCCCCAAATCTCATTTTCCCTAGATAACTCTAGCTTCTTGGGGCCAGACCTTAAGGCAGCCAGTGTCCTTTAATTTTCTCACCTGAACAACACAGAGAGCCTCTGCTCTAACTTATAGTCATGTGTGGGAATAGACACCATAAAATGGAAATCTCTGGCATTCAATACAATCCATTTTACAACCCCCCAATGCCATCAGAATTGAATGACTACCTAAAAGTGCTGTGCCATTTAAGGTTCTTCTCTCTTTTTGTCTGTATTCTAGGCTCTCAGAGTAGTATGTTACAGCAGACATAGCAAAGACCCCAGAAACAGCACTTTCTTGGTCTTGGAATCAGACAATGACCTGCAGTCAGGGTCTTGAAAAGACATGAACCAGCAGAACAACTCCCTCATCTCTCTGCATGTCACCACAGCTTGGATACAACAGGAGCTTCAACAAGAGGAATGTGTACTTACCAGAATCAAGAAAATCAGGTTCTTCCTCTTTGACAGAGAAAGCTCTCAGGTCTTGATAAAGCCTCTTTTCTTCCTTGGGAATTGAGAGATAGCTCCTTTGTGGTACTTCAAAAGAGGGCAAGCAAGGGCTTTCCTGGTGGCTCAGTGGTAAAGAATTCACCGGCCAGTGCAGGAGACATGGGCTCGATCTCTGATCCAGAAAGATCCCATATGCTGCAGAGCAACTAAGCCTGTGTGCCATAACTACTGAGCCTGTGCTCTAGAGCCCAGGACCTGAAACGACCAAGTGTTCATGGCACAGCTACTGAAGTCTTCATGCACTGAACCCATGCTCCACCACAAGAGAAGCTACCGCTCCACAACTGGAAAGTACTGGAAAGTAGCCCCCACTCACCGCAATTAGAGAAAGCCCACAAGCAGCAATGAAAACTCAGCACACCCAAAATAAGTAAATAAATAAAATTATTTAAAAAACAGAAGGTAAGGCAAGAGAGGGGAGATGGGTCAGATTTCCAAAAGTAGGAAACCTCCAAGTATCTACCAATATCTACCAATAAACATAGAAGCCAGTATTTATTTCTAGAAATTCAAGAGTGAAATAATGACAGTGGACATAACAAAAGTCACAAAAGAATATTCATTGTTTACTCATTGTATTCTTTGAAATTTAAAAATTTTTGGCCTTGCTGTGCAACCTGTGGGATCTTAGGTCCCCAACCATGGATTGAACCTGGGGATCCCTGCATTGGAAGTGTGGAGTCTCAACCAATGGACAATCTGGGAGGTCCCTATTATCACTTTAAATGTATGCAATTTTCTACACCAAAAAATAGTCATTCTTTTTAATTCTGAAAACATACCTAGGGAGCAAGAGGAAGAGAGGTCTGAGTGCAGAGGTTGAAAAATACTATCATAAACCTATATCTCCAAACTGGTGAGTTTCTGGGGTATCCACTTCCACTTCCCTAAGAGCAAACAGAGAGAGGCAGGTATTCAAGGGCCTTTCCTGCTCATCATAAAGGCATTGCTCCAGCTTCCTGAACTCACATCTAAAGGTTGTCATTGCAACTTTGTGCCATGCACGGCTCCAGACAATTCACTAATTCAAACTGTAAATCTTTATTATAAAGATTTCCTTCTCCTAAGCAGTAATTCTCTCTGCTCTGGTGGGGAGAGGAATGATTTGTTTTTTCGTTACTGGTTATTTATAAGATATCTACTCTAGATTAGTCCTGCTTGAGTGGCATCCTAAATGGCTCCATTCCCCAGCAGTACTTTACTTCTGATGGGAGACTGACAACCGCTACTTAGAATGTCTTTCATGATACACAATGAAGTGAAAAACTGCTGTGAAAAAGCCCATGTTTCAAAACAAACCATCTCTATAATAAGCACTTAAAACCCTTTTCATTAATATATTTCTTTGTGGATAAAACAAAAGCTTAATGCTGCAATGTGGCCTTTGACAATTTTTTTTTTTTTTAATAAACACTATTTCAATTTTTAGCTGGATCCAAATAATGGAAATGCAAGTGAGGCTTGAGATGTTATCCACATACATCCTCTTAACGTTGGGGCAAATTGTGTTGTTTTCCACAAAAATATTGAAAGTTCAACAGAAATCTTAAAGTGCAAGCCTGATTTGGTAAGTGCAGAATCTAACCACCTCCGTATCTCAGGTATTAACAAATACCTTTGGTGGAAAGAGATACAGTCCTGTCTAATCCTTATCTGAATTTGCAATTAAGACTAAAGAGCAGCAGATATCTGTGCACAGTTCTGCTCGCTTCATTTTAAATGGCTGGACCTCAATCAAATTGGGCTCCAAGTAGATCGAAAAGCAAATGTCTGACGTCTAATTGAACTCATAGGCAGCACTCTTTTTAATACAGCTAATGCTTAGTGCCAGCTTCAGGCTGCCAGGAGGTGGGGGAGTAGTAGGAGAAATGAACGAACAAATAGCATTAAAAAAAGAAAGACAGAAAATCTCCTTGGAAAACCTGTCAGGAAATGATGATTACTTAATTCCTTAATATAAATATAAAAGCCAGCCATTCTACACTGATGCTCCGCGGTCTCCTCCCCGCACCCTCCTTCCCTCTCTGTGCTCAGAATTAGGGCTCCACTCACTTCCGCTGGCTGTCACCTCCCATAGAACACCCCGAGAGCCTCAAAATGAAGCACTTCTGAGTCTTCTTTTTCAATCTGTGTGAGTTTATCGCAAATGAACAATCATGTTGGAAGGGGCCCCGTCTGTTTAATGTCATTAGCGATTGTTTCATAAAACAAACAGCCGCTCCGCTGTTCGGCTGCAGTTAATCTTAAATCTAAACGTGGCGGCACTCGGAACTGGTTTGTTCTCACCAATGCGGGTCTCTTAATCTACTGCAAGTCAAGGCGCTTATCTCTCTGCTCAGTTCAGGGTTTTTTTTCCCTCCAAATACTAAACCAAACCCAGGGAACACTGGGCGTCCACAGTTTTCTTTTTTAAACCCCTGGGCAATTTTTTTTTTTAAGCGACTCAAAGTCTACAGTATATTTATTTATTGACTGTGCTATTTTACAAATATTTTCCCAATACTGACAAAGTCAAATGCTTTCGCAGGTTGGCACCTAAGTGCCAGCCTAATCAGTGACTTTGGGAATCCTGATAAAAGGCTAAACTGAGAACAAAAACACTTTTATCGACTTTGGGATGATGGGTACTTGGAAAGTCAAAGACTTCAAGTAGTTATATACTCGTGGAAGGGTCTGATTAGCCCCGTACACTAGGCTAATTTATTATTATTATTATTTAACAATATTTTTATTTAGTATATATTTTGTCACAGGTATGATCCCAAATTCACTGGATGATCTTTTATTTTTTCATTGACTCAGTCAAATAACCCTCAATAAAGTATTATTATGCCCATTTTTCAGATAACAATATTATTTTTCATATATTTTTGTCACAGGCATGGTTCCAAGACTCAAGGGATGTTCATTTTTTTCATTGACTCAGCCAAATAACTCTTAAGAAGGCGTTATTATCCCCATTTTCAGATACAGTAACTAAGGCTTTGGTAAGAGATGAAGACATTTGCCAAAAATCACACTGCTGGTACCAGGCAAACTCATTATTTACAACAAGGGCACACTGGTTTAAAGTCTATATTCCTAGCCCTAAGGTCCCATTAAAACTGGTCATCACATCAATTTGAAAATTCATGCCTATAATGATCATATATTCTGGCGTTCCTAGAAGGGTTCTAACTTAGAAATTTTTGTACCTCTGCCCAACAATGTGCCTGAGATTTATAGTGGCAATATTACTGCGGTTCTAGGCTAGAGATTCCAGGAGTAGAAGGCTGTCTGTTGGTACTTCAGGCTCAGAGAATAAAGGTCACTTTCAAGTTGTAATAAATCACCACCCAATCTCCTCACCAGAGCTTACTTAACAGAGGGAGGGGGCCCATGACCAAGCTCACTTAATCTCCGTAGGTGGAAACTTCTGGGTCCCAATTACAGCCCTGTTCATCACGACAGTACCTGCCCCCTGCCAGCCCTGCATGTCTCCTCCACTCACCGCTTGGTCATCCACCCACTCAGGCATTTAAACCCGTTAAAACCAAACTCTGTTGACTTCTTACATGATTTTTAAAACCTTTTTGTTGTTAATTTTTTTTCCCTCTAGACCCATAAATAGATGAAAAGATACTGAAAGGCAGAAATCAAAGTGTGAAGCTCTTTACATAGTACTGAATAGTCATTCTCATAGCCAATCAGCCAGAAAATGATTACTAAGTATCTTTCATGTCCCGAGCACTAGGCTGGGCACAAGCATGCCAATATTGCTGCCTAATACACCTACTATGGGCTACCCAGGTGGCTCAGTGGTAAAGAATCCACCTGCAATGCAGGAGACTCGGGTTGGATACTTGGGTCGGGAAGATCCCCTGGAGAAGGAAACGGCAACCTGCTCCAATGTTCTTGCCTGGAGAATCCCATGGACAGAGGAGCCTGGTGGGCTATAGTCCATGGGGTCAAAAAAGAATTTGTGACACGACTTAGCGACTAAGCAACACCACCACCACCTACTACACTAATGGTAACAATTTTCTCCTGCTGTATTAATTTGTTAAAGAGAATTGGAAGGTCACCCTCATTCATATCCTTCTGTTCTGACCTTTGGGAATTACTTTCAGCTTCTCAGAGGGGACAACTACTTTTATATCTAAACATTCACACCTACACTTTCCTCAGTCTAGCACTTTATCCTCCTCCTCTTCACTTGGATAATTCCTGCCTCACCTTCAGATCTTAGGTCACATGTCATTTCTTCAGGGCTATGTCCCCATTCACTGCGTTCCTGAAGGGGGTGGGTGTCCCTGGTTTCCATGGCATCCAGGGTTTTCCCATGTCATAGTACTTAGAGCCTGTGCACATCCCCTAGGAAACTGTAAGCACTGAGAGAGAGGAAGCGGGCCTATCTTGTTCACTGGTACCCCCACCCAACATGAAGAATGCTGCTTGGTATGGAGGTGGTGCTGAAAACTTTTTGCCTGCATGGATGAATAGATGAACAGATAGATGAATGGATAGACGGATGGATGAAAGGGTATCTAGGAGTATATTATTTTATTTTTATAACCAATCAAAAATATCTCAAATCTTAAAAAAATTAAAATATATATTATCTGAAGCAAGGCTGTTAATTGATATCCATGGGATTTTGTTGTTTTAAAATTAGAATTAAGAGTACCTTAATAATGCTGTTAGCAGCAACATGGATAGACCTCGAGATGATCATACTAAGACAAAGACAACCATCATATAATATCACTTATATGTGGAATCTAAAAAAAGGATACAAATGAACTTATTTATAAAAATGAAACAGGCTCACAAACATAGAAAACACACATATGGTTACCAAAGAGGATGCAGGAGGCAAGAGGAGAGATAAATGAGGAGTTTGGGATTAACCTATACACAATACTATATATAAAACAGGCAAACAACAAGGACCTACAGCATAACCCAGAGAACTATACACAGCATATTGTAATAACCTTTATTGGAAAATAACCTGGAAAAGAACACACACATACACACACACGTACATGGGCTTCTCCAGTGGCTCAGAAGTAAAGAATTCACCTGCAAGGCAGAAGCCCCAGGAGACATGGGTTCGATCCCCTGGAGGAGGAAATGGAAACCCACTCCAGTATTCTCATGTGGAGAATCTCATAGAAAGAGGAGCCTGGCAGGCTACAGTCCACAGGGTCGAAGAGAATTGGACATGACCGAAGTGACTTAGCACATATGATATGCATACATACATATATGTATGCGAATACATATAACTGAATCAGTTTGCTGTACACCTGAGACTAACATAACACTGTAAGTTAACTATACTTCAATTTTTAAAAATGTATGAGCAGAGAAAGAGAGAAAAAAATACATACAATTTCCTTTGAAGGAGTACAAAGATATCATTGGTTCAATCTCTTTTTTCATAGTCTAGCAGCTGCAACCCACTGTTCTAGTTCCAAAGCTCATTTTAACTCCCTATGAGGCTTCACTGGTAGCTCAGATGATAAGAACTGACATGCAATAAGGAGACCTGGGTTTGATCCCTGGGTCGAGAAGATCCCCTGGAGAAGGGAATGGCTACTCACCCACTCTAGTATCATGGAGAATCCCATGGACTGAGGAGCCTGTCAGGCTACAGTCCATAGGGCTGCAGAGAGCTAGACATGACTGAAGTGACTTACCACAGTGCAGCACAACCTTCCACTAGGGAGAGACCGTGATGCCTAACAGAGGGGAAAAAATTAGATTTGGAAAGGAAGTTCCCCCACTTCACCATATACTTTCTTTTCTATCAATATCTGGCATTCCCCTTTTGCAAAGTCTGGATCTTTTGGGATCAGATCTGAGTAAAATGATTATTAATTTATTTAGTTCATGCAAAGAGTATACTTCAGAATCAAACAATATTTTATAGCGGCAAACTTCACTAATGGAAAGTAGGGGGAATCTTATGAATAATCATAATTCCTGACTGAAATTTTCATTGAGTGAATGAATGACCTACAATTTCATATTCACTGCAAATGAATAAATCAGGATAGCTGCAAATAGCCAAATGCAGTGACTTGGATTCATTGTATTCTCCCTACCCTGGCCAATATCTACTATCTAGAGAAAACAACACTTAGAAACAAGAACAGTAAAAATAAAATACTTTTGAAAAGAAGCAATATTAATTTTTTCCCTGTATTTTCAAGCCCTGAAAAGCCCAGGCTTAAGTACGACTACCATTTGAAACACTTTAATATGTGTGAAGTAAAGGAAGAAAAACAATGGCACTCATTTATAAATCCTATCTTTGAACTAGCGTGCAAGCTGGTTCATGACTTGAGTTTTACAACTTGCAGCTGTCCAGCTCTTAAACGCATTGCTCAGTTATCATAAAATCAGTTTTGTGGCCTACAGTCCAAGTGTGTGTATATCCAGTTCTCCAGCAGTCTGACTGTGAAGTACTAGATAATGCCCCTTGGTGGTGGCTGCTAACAAAATAGTAACACCAGCACTCGGCCAAGTGTCATAGATCCATTGTTTTATTAATTCCCATAATAACACTAGATAGAGTGGGTTGTTATTCAATGCCTCTTTCTCCTACAATAAGGAAAATGAAGCTTGCAGGGCTGCGTAATTGCCCAGAGCCATGAGTGAGAAAGGACTAGTCAGGTAAGAGAGGGCTTTTTCTACAACAAATTCTTAGTCTACAAATCTGACATAATTCTTGAGCTCAAGATGCTTTTCCAGAGGTAGGTCCCAAAGGACAGTATATAGTATATAAGTTGCAGTCCAGAAGTCCCTTATACAAGTGGAATCTTGGATTATTATTCCAGTGAAATTCCCCAAACTGTAAATCTTTGACAGCCTATGTGGTAGGTAGGCATTTAATACATGCTTTTTGTATTAATCTCACAAGTTACTTAGGAGCACCAGCTCTTCCAGAAGGTTTTTTTTTTTTTTTTTCTGCTCCATTCTCATTTACAGGTTACAAAAGCAATTAAAAATAGATTAATGGAGGCAAGAAGGGGGAACAATTACAAGTCCCCCACATATGAACAAGTTCCATTCTGACAGCGTGTTCGTAAGTCCAATTTGTTCATTAAGTCCAATAAAGTTAACCTACGTACCCAACTAACACAATTGGCTATATAGTACTGTACTGTTAATAGGTTTATAATACTTTTCACAAAAATAATACCTAGCGACAAACACACATAATATAAAGAAAACATTTTTAATCTTACAGTACAGTAATCTTACAGACACATGGACTAACTTATGTGATTGGACATGGGAATGGACGTTCACATCTTTGAAAGTTTGCAACTTGAAGGTTTGGATGTAGGGGGCTGACTGAATATCGGGGACCATTTACACAGGGGTACGGCATTCATGTGAGAAAATCAGCCCGTTTTCTACACATTCTTCATTTTGGTTTCTTTTCTAACTACACTGAATACACTCTCATGTAATACTTCATTTAAAAAATAGCTATAGTATGAATACTTCAGGCCATAACATGCTCTCATTGGTCATGAGGCCTCTTCAGAAAGTACTACAATTTTCAGTAAGTCACTAAGAAAGACAGAATCTTTATTACTTGAAAAAAAGCATTTCCTCAGTTGCAATACATATGCTTATTTTGAGTACTTTCTTTTTACCTATCACATTTTAGTTCAGATTATTGATCAGTAAGATACAGTGGAGGATAAGGAATAGAAAGGGAGAGTGAGGGGGAGGGAGGGGGGAGGAAAATGAGAGAGGAACCTGAAAATAAATCACCAAAGAGAAAAGTGGTTACAAAATGAATGCACACCTAGCGTTTTTTTGCTGCTTAAAATCAATCATTTCTTCCCTGAGTACTATAAGGCTGACCTCAATTTTATATATATGATTTTCTAGTGCTTAAATTCACTCAAACATTAAGTTGGCAAAGTTTTCATATGCACAGGTAGTAGCACACCCATCAGAAGAACAAAGCTTTTGGATCCCAACAGAGGTAGAAGTGGATTCATTTCAGAAAACTACCAGCTCTGAGTACATGACTCAAGGTATTCTTAGTTTTGTCATCTAAAATAAAGAAGAATATGTTTAGGTTTGTGATTCTCAACTATGATGAATCTAAACACTAGAACATAGTAGGCATTCAATGAGTAAATAAAACTGAAAACAGGTTGAAACAAACACGAGGATGATTAAAAGTACTGTCTTATAATCTGTCTTCTTGGGCTTCCCTCGTGGCTCAGTTGTAAAGAATCTGCCTGCTAATGTAAGAGATGTAGGTTCGACCCCTGGGTTGGGAAGATTCCCCTGGAGAATAAACGGCAACCCACTTCAGTATTCTTGTCTGGAAAATCCCATGGACAGAGGAGCCTGGCGGGCTACAATCCCTGAGGTCACGAAAGAGTCAGACACAACTTGAGCAACTAAATAACAGCAACAACAACAAGCGGTCTTCTACAGCTATCAGAATCCCCTGGGGTTCTTATTAATTATGTAAATTTCTGGGTTCCATATCAGACCTGCAGAGGGGAGCCTCTAGGGTTTAGATTCTGGAATCCGTAAATCTGCATCTTCAAAACCCACTCACTCATTCTTTTGTTCACTCAAGTCTGAGAATTTCTTCTAGGTAGACAGAGTAAATATGTTGGTAAGAGGATGAAACGACACAGATGGCACTCTCAACCTGGATGATTCCAGAATTCTTTACTGGCAGAGGGACCAAATACAAGGGAACTAATGACAGTAAGTAGGGGAACCACACAGATCATGCAGAAACCCAGGGTGAGCAGCAGTGAAACCATTACCACCCCAAGGATGGACGCAGACTCGGGAAGAGAGAGTTGTGGGGAGGAAACTTCCTTTTAAGAGAAGCAATGACCTTGGTTGAGGAAGGCAGCTGGAACAAGGCTGGCAGGGAGCGGTCCTTTGGAAAATACATTGTTCTTACTTTTCTTCCTTTCTCCAGGTTCCAGTGGAGTCTCTGCAATGGCCAGAGCCTACTGGAACCCAGAGGGCAAGGAGCCTTATGGATAGGGTCTCTGGAGGTCACCTCTTGGAGCAGAAGCCAGTGGAAAAGTTAGAGGTTAACCTGGAGTGGAAGACTGCTACAGCAGGGATGGGAAGACTTCACAAATGAAACAGCCTTTGAGTCTGGGGATGACTAAAAGATCAACAGCAATAATGAAGATCATAATAGCTGTATCAAGCTGGATCATATAGCTAGATCAAAAGCTATATCCTTTGCGAAGGACTTCACGTGTTTTCAATTGTTTGATACTCACTACACCCTTACAAGTCTGGTCCCATCACAGATCAGGATGCCGCGACAAGCAAAGGTTAATTTACCAGCCTAAGGTCACGGCTGGTTAAGAGAAAGCAGAGGTAAAGGTTGGCCAGCTGCCCCCTGGGAATGAGCTGAGAGCTCCTCCACTGTCCCAAAAGAAGTTTCTCAGGCAAACGATTACATACAGGATGGATAAACAAGTTCCTACTGCACAGCACAGTGAACTTTAGTCAGTATTCTGTGACAAACCATAATGGGAAAAGAGTATGAAAAACAATAAAGAATAATTGTTTCTCCGCCTGCCAAGGCAGGAGACTCAAGAGATGTGGGTTCAATCCCTGGGTTGGGAAGATCCCCTGGAGAAGAGAATGGCAACCCATTCTACTATTTTTGACTGGAGAATCCCATCAGAGGAGCCCTATGGGCTACAGGCCATGGGGTCACAAAGAGTCAGACATGACTAAAGCAACTTTGCACACTCGCCTATATGTAATAGTAGATACGTGTAATATAGTATATAACTGAGTCACTTTGCTGTATGGGAGAGATTAACACAACATTGTGAATCAGCTACACTTCATAATTCTTTTTTAGTTAAAAATAAGAAAAAAAGAGGTGTCTCTGAGGGAAAGTAGGTTCTGAGCTATGGGAAGAACAAATAAATAAGAGAGAGAAAGGTGCCCAGCCTGGCGTGTGAGAAAACCAGGAAGACTGCAGTGTGGCTAGACACTAAGGGACCTGGAGAGGCAGCAGAAAGCCTTGAACTCCATCCCTTGACGCTGCTTAGCTTCACTCTGGCAGTGGGGAGTTCCACGCACCTACCAAGCTTTTCAACATGCTGTTCCTACAACACGGCGCTGACTAAGCCCTGGGCTTTCACTGAACTGTGTGTGCTGAGGTGGAAGACAGCTTTATTGTTACTCACAAATGGAGTATTACGGATCCCTGGTTCTTTTTCACCTTTCATTGCTTGCTCCCGATATAACTTTTTATAACAGGAGCCATAGAAACACAAACTCAAAATATCTCAAGGCAGCAGAGGTAAAAATAGAATGTAATAGTAAAGCCCAGCAATCTTCGAAACAAATCTTGTAAAGAGACTTGTCGAGTTTGATCTCTTCATTCAGCATACTTGTCCTCACAGAGGTGCACTCAGATGTAAAACTGTGACAGAAGAACCCGATCCTTACTATCCTGTGAGTATTATCTCTCTCTCTCTTTCTTTTGCTTCATCAATTCTCAGCCCACCACAAGGATGAAGATAACTCCTCCCCCAGGATATGTGAGTTTACAGCTGCTCCTGTTTGGGGGACCCAGGAGGTACAATTATGCAAAGAAGACATGCGTGTGTGTGTGTGTGTGTGTGTGTGTGGAGAGAGAATTACGTGCAGAGGAGAAAGACAGAGGAAAGGATTCCAGGAGCAGAACAGAAAACAATCCAGACGTGTTCTTCTCAGCCATTCGATTTTCATCAGTGCGCCTACTCAGTCCAAATTTGGGGATTACTGAGATGAACAAAGGCTTCCCAGGTGGCTCAGTGGGAAAGAACCTGCCTATCAATGCAGGAGACCCAGGAGACAAGATTTCGATCCCTGGGTCGGGAAGATTCCCCTGGAGGAGAAAATGGCAACCCACTCCAGTATTCTTGCCTCAAGAATCACACGGATAGAGGAGCCTGGTAGGATACAGGCCGTGGGGTCGCAGAGAGTCAACATGACTGAGCAGGAGCATGAAATGAAAAAAAGAAATGAGAGAGCTGTTGATTCATTCCCTGGAACTTCCCCAGCACCCTATGGGAACTGCCCTGGGATAGCATCGCATCCCATGCGTTCAGTGGTAAAACATGTTGTCACTTTGAAAATCTTTATCTGACATAGACAGAAGAGCAGTGTGATATTTGATGAGATGACAATGTGTATGTCATCAACCCCACGGACTACACAGTCCATGGAATTCTCCAGGTCAGAATACTAGAGTGGGTAGCCTTTCCCTTCTCTAGGATTAAACCTCCAGAAGTTTATTTATTGATATCAGAAGTTACACCACAGACACTGACCACTACTGTCAATATTTACAGAAAAAGAGTGTCATGCAGCAACACGGATGAACCTGGAGATGATCATACTAAGTGAAGTTAGAGAAAGACAAATATCATATGAATGACGTTACTTATATGTGGAATCTAAAATGACACAAATCAACTTATCTATGAAACAGAAACAGGTTCACAGACACAGAGAACAGATTTGTGATTTCTAAGGGGGAAGGGAGTGAAGGAAGGATGGAGTAGGCGGTTGGGGTTGGCAGACATAAACTATTATATGTAGGATGGATAAACAACAAGGTCCTACTGTATAGCACAGGGAGCTATACTCAATATCCTGTGATAAACCATCATGGAAAAGAATATGAAAAAGAATACATTTATGTGCATCACTTTGCTGTACAGCAAAATTAATTTCTCAGCAGAAATTAACACAACACTGCAAATCAACCATACTTAGATAAAATTTAAAAAAAAGAAAGCCTCTACTTTCTCCTTTCTGATCTCCATGATTCTGCCCTCTTGGGTCAGCCATGACTCAGACCAATAGACCTCTGGCCGGAGATCCAGGGTTCTTTATCCATTATTTAGGTAATGTAGCTGTCACATATCTGATTGTGCTTATTGCATAACTTTTCTTCGAATCTAAACCAATTTATCTTCTACAAGTAAAACTTGATGATGCTCAATCACTTATAATCGCTGAACTTAAAAACTAGAAAGGATCTTCTGACCATATAATTCAACTCCTTGTTCTAACGGACAGCTGAGGCCACAGCAAAGGGAAAGACACTTGTCCAAGGTCATAAGAAGCAGTAAAACTGACTCAAATTGTTGTGTTTGATTCTGCTCAGCACACTGACTCAGCAAGCTGTCCCCATTAACAAGATTTTCCTTTCTTTCCTTGTTCCTTATATCTTTAAAGTCATACTGGCTTCTTAAAAAAAAAAAAAAAGGAGTCGGGGAGGAAAAAACACACAAAGGAGTGTACTGGTCAAAATTTCAAAGACATAATTTCTGAAAAATAAGGGCATAAGGAAAGAAGGGGAGAATTTTTGAGCCTACTGCCTAAAATGCCATCCAGATAGGTTAACTGTAATCTAATCACTTGCAGTGTTTATCCTGCATTATGGTAACAGTGAGTTTAAAGCTATATGAATAACAAGATACTGGGATTTTGTCAGCTCTAGCTCCATGATGTCTGCAATTTTCAATATATCTCATGGTGGAAAAATATAAGCAATCATTAAGCCTTTGATTTCAGCTAGTACAGTTTACTTAGATAGATATTAATACATAACTTATACCATGCCAAGCAAATAGCTGAGTCAGTAGACAGTGGTCACATGCACTTGGCTGTGTGAATGTCTAAATGGCATGGAGAGCCTTTTCATGGTTTTCCTCATCAAATGATTTTCTCATGATGACATTTCATATTTATTCTGGGCTTCAACATTTAGATATTCATTTTGACAAGATCTGGGGACAAGATAGGCAAGAGAACTGATTCAATTATCAGTTGACTTTATTGGCAAAACAATATTTCCATGAGAGGACTGTAAGCTATTGGGTTGTTACACATGAGCTTATTGCTTAAAATAAAATTTAGAAACCCGAGGTCAGAAGTCAACAGAGCCTTTGCACCTACCCAAATTGTTGGCTGGCTTTATTACTGAAAGTGACCCCTGATGTAATTGGCATTTAACACATATATTCACTGGTGGCTAAAATGGTAAAGAATGGGCCTGCAATCCAGGAGACCCAGGTTCAATCCTTGGGTCAGGAACATCCCCTGGAGAAGGAAATGGCTTCCCACTCCAGTATTCTTGCTTGGAGAATTCCATGGACAGAGGAGCCTGGTGGGCTACCGTCCACAGGGTGGCAAAGAATTGGATATGACTAAAAGGTATGGGCACCATTATAGGTCATAATTATTTAAAATTTCCACCTTTTCTGAAAAAGCTGATAATAGATCAACTGTCAGGACTCTGTTATAAACACCTGTGCATCCATTTATTCATCCATCCCATTTACCTGTTCATTCATTCACTCATTCATTCATCAAATATGTCTATTCTATGCCACATACTGGATAAAATAATCGGCCTTGTTCCCTCATCCCATTTTGCTACACGTAACTTCAAAGATATAGTTCTTCGTCAAATAAATCAATACCAGATTTCAATTAATGGGAATTTTTAAAAGTCCAGATAAATAAGAGAAGAAAATGATACTTGCCTCTTATATTAATATTACTCATCTAATAAAGATGCTCCACAGTTCTTTAACATAAATATACATATGCTTATAGCAGTATGAAAAAATTCAATTGAAAAATTTAAATTAGGCACATTTCTAATTTAATGCCTTATTATCTTTGCCATAGCATGTGCAGACAGTTATCTAATAACTAAAATATGGAGAACAAGGAAGAGGGGCTCTGCCCTAAGGGAATTTATAATACATTCTAATGTATTCTAATGGTGTGTGAAATATACATCTAAAGTCAGAATTTGTCAAAATTTCGTAACTGGGAGACACTGATAACTATGTCCAAGTATGCGTCTAAAATATTCCTGCCATAGGAGAAAATATGTCTTATTCTGTATTTAAAAGCTTCTGTACTGCTAGAAAAATAATTAATACACCTATACCTAGACATATTTTGAGAAAATAATGTGGGAGAGTGTTGTTGAGTTTATTTACTGCACTATGTTTTTTTCCTCCTGTGATTATCATTAGATATGCAGGTGGTAAATTTATTTATAGTATATATTTTTAAAGTTGCATGCTTTCTTTTTTTTTGAAAGACATAGCTAATGAAGTAAATTTAAATTTCAGAGCCCAAATTCTGTGGCGAAAGTGACATTGCTCTAACCTTCAGGGGCCCCAGTTCTGGTTTTAGCTCTATAGACCAGAGGTGAACACAATCTCTCTTAGCCTCTGAGGCCATCCCTTTATAAAAAGGAGGTGACCAGCAACAGAGATGGACCTAGAGACTGTCAAACTGAGTGAAGCAAGTCAGACAGAGCCATATGACATTACTTATATGTGGAATCTAAAACTAAGGCTATAAATGAACTTATGTACAAAACAGAAATAGAGTTACATGTATAGAAAAAAAGTTATGGTTACCAGCGGGTAGACAGGAGGAGGGATAAATTGGAAGATTCGTATTGACATATACACACTGCTATATATAAAATAGATGACTAATAAGGGCCTACTGTATAGCACAAGAAACTCTACTCATTACTCTGTAATGACCTACACAGGAAAAGAATCTAAAAAAGAGTGGATATATGAATATATCGGAGGAGGCGATGGCACCCCACTCCAGTACTCTTGCCTGGAAAATCCCATGGATGGAGGAGCCTGGTGGGCTGCAGTCTATGGGGTCGCGAAGAGTTGGACACAACTCAGCGACTTCACTTTCACTTTTCACTTTCATGCATTGGAGAAGGAAATGGCAACCCACTCCAGTGTTCTTGCCTGGAGAATCCCAGGGACGGGGGAGCCTGGTGAGCTGCCGTCTATGGGGTCGCACAGAGTGGGACACGACTGAAGCAACTCAGCAGCAGACAAGGAAAGAAACAAAGTATATGTTTGTTTCTTTAGTCAGTAGCAAAATACTACATATAGTCAATTAGCAAAATCTGCATTGGATGATTGTAAGGGTAAGTTTCAGTTCAAAATGGGGGAGCCTATGATGTTGAGGTCCCCAAAGAATTCTTCCCTCTTCAAGTCCTCATTGCTCTCTCTTAATATCCTACAAGAATTCAGCAGCTCAGGCAGAAGCTGCATTTGACAAGCTCCAGAAGTTCTTCAACTTCACAGCACTTCAAAAACATACAGAGTTTTACAGTTCTACCTTTATCCAACAGCTAGAACACAACGTGAGAAAGGCAATAATTCTGACACTAAGATATAACCCTCATAGTTCAGTTGGTAAAGAATCCACCTGCAATTCCTGGGTCAGGAAGATCCACTGGAGAAGGGATAGGCTACTATTCTTGGGCGTCTCATGTGGCTCAGCTGGTAAAGAATCCGCCTGCAATGCAGGAGACTTGGGTTAGATTCCTGGTTTGGGAAGATATCCTGGAGAAGAGAAAGGCTACCCACTCCAGTATTCTGGCCTGGAGAATTCCATGGCGTGTATAGTCCATGGGGTAGCAAAGAGTCAGATATAGACTGAGCGACTTTCACTTTCAAGCTGTAACCTCTGAAATACCTAAACTTTCTCTTTCTCCAACATAATTTTTTAACTATTAAAACATATTATTTGTCATTACTCAACATCTGAAAGCAAAAACTTTAGTTTGAAAAGTTTGTGCCAATGACCTCAGAGAAAGTTAGTTTTATAAAATAAATAACATACTGAGTTATTTTTCGCTTACCAACATCTTCTAGCTTTGGAACTAGATTCCCAAATAGCTTCGTGGATCTGACCCAGTGTCAGATTACCCAAAAAGAGGCTAAGAAATGTTCTTGGGCAGCAGCAAAGCAGGGACTCTGAAACATTTTTTTTTTTTTAAGAAGCTGATATTTGATGTTTTAAAATGAACAAACATAATTAGGTACTCTGTCAGATAAAATCAGAACTTTGTTGATTTCTAACACTGTCATGCAGCTTGGTATTGTTTCTGCTTCTAATTACCTTTAGGTAGGAGGTGAAGAGATGGACATCCTCTTGAATGCCCAGCAAGGTTTTCTAAAGGTTTTAATCTGTCCTTGTTCTGACCATTTGGATGAAGAGAGAGGTCAAATAAGCAGACAAAGGTACGAAAAAAAATCTCAATCAGGGACATTGTGATCTTAAGTAAAGAATATTTAGACTTAAAATACATATGCTTTCCTAAATAGTCACAGTGAAAGAGTGTAAACTGCTTTTGTTTTTAAGAGATTAGATTAGACATTTGGATGGTTTACCAAGCAGGTAAGATTCATTAATAAATTCATGGATTTTTTACATAGTTATAACTTGCTTTCGATTTAAAATTTCCACCAGAAATGCAACGATATAATTTAAGCAACAAATAGTTTTCTTTACTCCATAGACTGTTCTTGATGTAAACATGGTATACATTACTTAGGGAATTTATTTCTGCCTTTCTGATCCCCCTGGTGGTGGTGGTTTAATCATTCAGTTCTGACTCTTTGCAACCCCATGGTTGGTAGACAGCCAGGTTTCTCTCTGTCCAGGAGATTTCCCAGGAGAGAATACTGGAGTAGGTTGTCATTTCATTCTCTAGGGGGATCTTCCTGACCCAGGGATCCAACCCACATGTCCTGTATTGCAGGCAGATTCTTTTACCACTGGGTCACCAGCGAAGACCCTGAAGCACACCAGAAACCTTAGAGATCTTCCCATTCTTGATGAAATTGTCAACTGCAATTAACTATGAAAATGCTTTTGTATAAGCAGTATTTGATAAACTTAATCTGGAGTAAAAAAAAGAAAAGAAAAGAAAAAAAGAGGGTATTAGGATTTTACTAAATATCAAAAGAGTTTAAAAAAAATCATAAATCTCCAAAGTCAGCCTCTAAGTTCTTTCCTGAAGAAAATAGAGAGATCCATTGACGGGAAAAGAGTCAGACTTAGATCTTTCTGAGTAAGCAGCTGCAGATGGAGGCTAAAAAGGAATAAACGAACAATGCAGGGTAAAGGCTATGACTAGGCTCATGAGAAGTCTTGTAACCCAGCCCCAGGAGACCCTGACAGCTTCTTCCGCATGGATACTGTTTCAGTCATAATATGCCAGAGTACTAAAGGGATTTGCTACTTACAAAGTAAGTACTAAATGATGATAATAATAAAAGTATTGACCAGTAAATGTTGAAGCATGACATTGCTGCTGCTGCTACTGCTGCTGCTAAGTCGCTTCAGTTGTGTCCGACTCTGTGCGACCCCAGAGATGGCAGCCCACCAGGCTCCCCCGTCCCCGGGATTCTCCAGGCAAGAACACTGGAGTGGGTTGCCATTTTCTTTTCCAATGCATGAAAGTGAAAAGTGAAAGTGAAGTTGCTCAGTCGTGTCCGACTCTTAGCGACCCCATGGACTGTCGCCTACCAGGCTCCTCCGTCCATGGGACTTTCCAGGCAAGAGTGCTGGAGTGGGGTGCCATTGCCTTCTCCGAGCATGACATTGCTTATGTGTTATTTCATTTAGTCTTCATAGCAATTCTATAACAGGGAATTTCGCCACAAGTTAAAGATGTGTGCATTCATATGCATGAAGACTGGACCGTTTAGGAGTGGTAGAGCCAAACCTCAACCCAAAGCCCAGGCTTCCTGGCATAAGGACCTGTGCACTTGGACCCAGGTTTCTTGAAAGAGCTTGGTCAGCTTCTGCTCCCAAAGGGAACAGACCTGGCATCTTGATGCTCCTGGGGTCCCACTTCTTTGGACTTTGGAAGCAGACCATGCAGGGTAGTACTAGGGGACACTGGTTCCTCTGGAGGTGGCAATTTACCCCCTGTCACATGTTTGTGGCAGGGGCCATGGTTTAGGCTACAGGAGAACTTGGTTCATGTCACAAGTGTGACGGCACACAGTGTTCCACTCCACAGCGTGGTCGGAGGTTACGAACTGCAAAAGCAACATGAAATCCTAAACGCGAGTCTCCTCTGGACATCAGTCATGCTGCGCCATCATCCTATTACTCTCTCACTTTATGAATGAAAATCGTAGTTGCTAAACCCTCCAAATCCCTCCCCCCTTTTTTTTTTTTTATCCTCCACGTGGAGTAGTTGCACTCTCTTAAAGGCACTGTCATGGTTCAAAGCCACTGTTCATAAATGAAACCACCAAAGTGACGTGAAAAATGCTGATAATAGATTAATGAAAAGGACTAGAATGAGGCATTAAATCCACACTCCAATTAAAAGTGTGTAAAAACCGTGAATACGTATGAATGAGATCTGCAAAGGAATGCGGAAACAATTAAGATCCTGGGACAGTGAGTGATTTTTCTATTTTTTTAATCGCTGTTGAAAATGTTATTTATACTGTAGTAAAGATGTGACCCTAAAAATATTGCCCTATTTCCAGTTTGCCCTCTGCCACCCGTTGCTCATCTATTTATCGTATAACAAGCATGATTTCTAGGTCCCAAGATCAGTTGCCTCTCTTGTTTTCCCGCTCTTCCCGTGTGAATCCATCCACCTCATCCCTTTAATTACTTTGTAAAGTAGTAATGGTTTTTGTTTCTAGATCTTCAGCCCTGCAACCGTGTAACCAGTGGCCTTAGTGGCTAACATGACTCGAAAGTCTCACGAGCACCTCACCTGTAAATGTTATCATCCCCCTCCTCACCTGTCCCTTTTCCTATGTCCTCATGCTGTAAACCTCTCCACACTCCTCTGACTGCCCAAACCTGACACCATGGAGCCTTTCCTATATACATAAAATATCATCTCTTTTAAAAAATAATACCATCCCCAATTTATCACTCATCTCTCTTCCTATCATCACTGTCAGAAACGAGGTTACTCTCAGCTCTCACCAACTCCACTCAAAAGATCCAACCTAACCTTCATTTCTCTCCAAAGAAGGCAGAGTGATTTTAGACTAAGGATCCCCCTTGTCACTCTTTTACATAAATCCCTTTAACAGCTCCCTGTTACTCCCAGGATTAAGGGCAAACTGCTTAATATGTTTGATAAGGTTCTCTTTGACTTGGCCTAAGTCAGCACTCAGACTGTGTTCTCCCTGCTATCACCTCTCCCTAATCTTTCAACAAATCCTAATAACCACCATCACTGGCTTATGGGCTTCCCAGGTGGTGCTAGTGGTAAAGAACCCACCTGCCAATGTGGGAGACATAAAAGACTCAGGTTCGATTCCTGGGTTGGGAAGATCCCCTGGAGGAGGAAATGGCAACCCACTTCAGTATTCTTGCCTGGAGAATCGCATGGACAGAGAAGCCTGGTGGGCTATAGTCCATATAGTTGCAAAGAGTTGGGCACAACTGAAGTGACTTAGCACACACACACCGGGTAAAAGTTCTTTGTGCAACATGGCGACCCCTCCCTGCCCCACCCCAGCACAAATGTCTCCTGGCTAATCCCAGTGTCTCTCCATTATGGCTGTTCCAGCCTCCAAAGGCTGACTTAGATGCACCTCAGCTGGTCCCCAGGACCCTGGGCCTGTCCGAATCCTAGCATTTACCACATGCAGTTATAATTGCCTTATTCTGAGCCTGCAGTCCCTTACTGGACTTCAGACTCTTTGAGGGCTCGGGCTGTGTCTTATGTATAGTTGTATCCCTGGTACAGTGCCCCATACAGTTACTGTAGCATAAATAAATGCTAAAGGTCAAGTTCTATTTAAGCATTTGATGGATTAGCAGAGACAGTATTTGTGTACTAAGTCGCTTCAGTCGTGTCTGACTCTGTGCATCCCTTTGGACTGTAGCCTGCCAGGCTCCTCTGTCCATGGTATTCTCCAGGCACAAATACTGGAGTGGATTGCCACGCCCTGCTCCAGGGGATCTTCCCAACCCAGCGATCCAACCTGCATCTCTTACATCTCCTGTACTGGCAGGTGGGTTCTTTTCCACTAGTGCCACCTGGCACTAAGACAGCATTTAGACGCATTTATATTATTTATGCTTGGGCTTCCCTGGTGGCTCAGAGGGTAAAGAATCTGCCTGCAGTGCAGGAGACACAGGTTCGATCCCTGCGTTGGGATGACCCCTTGGAGAAGGGAATGGCTGCCCCCTACAGTATTCCTGCCTGGAGAATTCCATGGACAGAGGAGCCTGATGGGCTACAGTCCATGAGTTGCAAAGAGTCAGACACAACTGAGCAACTAACACTTTCACATGTATATAATCTAGGGCCACTTTAAAATATGTTAATGAGAGATTCTACAGAGTTTAGGAGATAAAGGAACATTCTGTGACTTCCAAAAAGATGTTATGGGGAAGGGGGGCAAAGTATTATACTGGCTTTTATTAAAAGTGAAATCTGATTAAATACTGTTTATAAGAGATATCAGTTTACTTTTTTTTTGGCCATACCATGCAGCTTGTGGATCTTAGTTCCCTGACCAGGGACTGAACTTGGGCCCATGCAGTAAAAGCACCAAGTCCTAACCACTGGACTGCCAAGGAAGTGCCAAGAGATTCACTTTAAATACAAATACACAGACAGATTGGAAGTAAAAATATAGAGAAAGATATCCATGCAACACTAATCCTAAGAAAGCTAGCGTGTTTCTATTGATTCAGACAAAGACGACATCAAGACAAAGAATTATAGAGATGAGTAGGGTCACGTCCACATGTCAGGTTCATAGCAGCTGGACAAAACACGTTCTAAGGAGATGAAGATGGAGATAAAATGTTAGAAGATAAAAGACAGTACCTGTAGGTATTTTTAATGTAGGTTTGTCTCCCTACCCAGTCATCTTTTAACCTCTTGAAGTGCATCCATCATTGTTTTGGATTTATCCCCCTCTCTTCCCAGCCAGGTACCACTGGCATGATGGATGGGAAGGGGTGTAATTCACCAGCGTGGCTTGCCCACGTGGGCTGTAATCAACAGTGACGTGTCTTGTGACAGTTCTGTATAAAAGATGACTAACATAAATAAAACGCATTGTATATTATGGGGTAATAGAATATAAAGCACCACAGATATACTTGCCTGGCAGCAAGGATCCAGGATTTAAGTCTGTGAGAGGCGGCATTCCAAGGGGAAGTTAAAATACTACCTGGCAGCTCATCCCATCACCTGCTGCTGCTGCTGCTGCTGCTGCTAAGTTGCTTCAGTCATGGCCGACTCTGTGCGACCCCAGAGATGGCAGCCCACCAGGCTCCCCCATCCCTGAGATTCTCCAGGCAAGAACGCTGGAGTGGGTTGCCATTTCCTTCTCCAATGTGTGAAACTGAAAAGTGAAAGTGAAGTCGCTCAGTCGTGTCCGACCCTCAGCGACCCCATGGACTGCAGCCTTCCAGGATCCTCCGTCCATGGGATTTTCCAGGCAAGAGTACTGGAGTGGGGTGCCATTGCCTTCTCTGTCCCATCACCTAGTGGCTTCCAAAAAGTCCAGCTATCACTCAGTCCTACACGAAGACCTTTTCAACAAGGGGCAATATAGAATTTTTGCACATTTTTATGACCTCAAATCAAGCATCCTGAGTGCAATTTTAGTTTTCATTTGATACATTTTGTCATAGAGACTTTTCTTTGTAATATGTGACAGAGAAACATGGGCTTCCCTGGTAGCTCAGATGGTAAAGAATCCACCTGCAATGCAGATTCAATCCCTGGGTTGGAAAGATCCCCTGGAGGAGGGCATGGCAACCCACTTCAGTATTCCTGTCTGGACAATCTCCGTGGACAGAGGAATCTGGGGGGCTATAGTCCACGAGGTCACAAAGGGTCAAACATGACTGAGCAACTAAGCACAGCACACAGAGAAACACAATTGAGAGGAATCAGCAATGTCTTCTGTAAAGGCCAACAGTACTGGAGTCAAGTTGAAGTCTGAATTCTGACCCCACAACTGAATACTTACGTTACTATTGAATAATGACAGAGATATCTTCTTAATCTTCAAAATAAAGATCTTGTCATATTCATTTCTAAAGTCTCAACATCTAACTCAATGTAATAGGTGTGTTGCAAATAATTTACATTCTTCCCCTTCTCTCCTTCTCTTGCTGTTTCAGACACACATACACACACCTTTGCTCTCATGAAACCCAGACAGAAATGTTTCCCTGAGATCTGTAACTGTGAAATGATACATGAAATGAAGTATAGTATTTGCAAGGTTGTGTAAATTTCAAGTGTACAGAAAAGCGGTTCAGTTGTACACACACACAAGTATATATACATACATATATATTTTTTCAGATTCTTTTCCCTTATTCAATATCACAGTTATCCAAGTCTATGCCCCAACCAGTAACACTGAAGAAACTGAAGTTGAAGGGTTTTATGAAGACCTACAAGACCTTTTAGAACTAACACCCAAAAAAGATGTCCTTTTCATTCTAGGGGACTGGAATGCAAAAGTAGGAAGTCAAGAAACACCTGGAGTAACAGGCAAATTTGGCCTTGGAATGCGGAATGAAGCAGGGCAAAGACTAATAGAGTTTTGCCAAGAAAATGCACTGGTCATAGCAAACACCCTCTTCCAACAACACAAGGGAAGACTCTACACATGGACATCACCGGATGGTCAACACCAAAATGAGATTGATTATATTCTTTGCAGCCAAAGATGGAGAAGCTCTATACAGTCAACAAAAACAAGACCAGGAGCTGACTGTGGCTCAGATCATGAACTCCTTATTACCAAATTCAGACTCAAATTGAAGAAAGTAGGGAAAACCGCTAGACCATTCAGGTATGACCTAAATCAAATCCCTTATGATTCTACAGTGGAAGTGAGCAATAGATTTAAGGGCCTAGATCTGATAGACAGAGTGCCTGATGGAACTATGGAATGAGGTTCGTGACATTGTACAGGAGACAGGGATCAAGACCATCCCCATGGAAAAGAAATGCAAAAAAGCAAAATGGCTGTCTGGGGAGGCCTTACAAAGAACTGTGAAAAGAAGAGAGGCAAAAAGTAAAGGAGAAAAGGAAAGATATAAGCATCTGAATGCAGAGTTCCAAAGAATAGCAAGGAGACAAGAAAACCTTCTTCAGCAATCAATGCAAAGAAATAGAGGAAAACAACAGAATGGGAAAGACTAGAGATCTCTTTAAGAAAATTAGAGATACCAAGGGAACATGTCATGCAAAGATGGGCTCGATAAAGGACAGAAATGGTCTGGACCTAACAGAAGCAGAAGATATTAAGAAGAGGTGGCAAGAATACACGGAAGAACTGTACAAAAAAGATCTTCACGACCCAGATAATCATGATGATGTGATCACTAATCTAGAGCCAGACATCTTGGAATGTGAAGTCAAGTGGGCCTTAGAAAGCATCACTACGAACAAAGCTAGTGGAGGTGATGGAATTCCAGTTGAGCTGTTTCAAATCCTGAAAGATGATGCTGTGAAAGTGCTGCACTCAATATGCCAGCAAATTTGGAAAACTCAGCAGTGGCCTCAGGACTGGAAAAGGTCAGTTTTCATTCCAATTCCAAAGAAAGTGAAAGTGAAGTCGCTCAGTCGTGTCCGACTCTTTGCGACCCCATGGACTGTAGCCCACCAGGGTCCTCCCTCCATGGGATTCTCCAGGCAAGAGTACTGGAGTAGGTTGCCATTTCCTTCTCCAGGGGATCTTCCTGACCCAGGGATCGAGCCCATGTCTCCCGCATTCCGGGAAGACGCTTTAACCTCTGAGCCACCAGGGAAGCCCAATTCCAAAGAAAGGCAATGCCAAAGAATGCTCAAACTACCGCACAATTACACTCATCTCACATGATAGTAAAGTAATGCTCAAAATTCTCCAAGCTGGTTTTAGAAAAGGCAGAGGAACCAGAGATCAAATTGCCCACATCCGCTGGATCATGGAAAAACCAAGAGAGTTCCAGAAAAACATCTATTTCTGCTTTATTGACTATGCCAAAGCCTTTGACTGTGTGGATCACAATAAACTGTGGAAAATTCTAAAAGAGATGGGAATACCAGGCCACCTGACCTGCCTCTTGAGAAATCTGTGTGCAGGTCAGGAAGCAACAGTTAGAACTGGACATGGAACAACAGACTGGTTCCAAATAGGAAAAGGAGTACGTCAAGGCTGTAAATTGTCACCCTGCTTATTTAACTTATATGCAGAGTACATCATGAGAAACGCTGGACTGGAAGAAGCACAAGCTGGAATCAAGATTGCCGGGAGAAATATCAATAACCTCAGATATGCAGATGACACCATCTTTATGGTAGAAAGTGAAGAGGAATTCAAAAGCCGCTTGATGAAAGTGAAAGAGGAGAGTGAAAAAGTTGGCTTAAAGCTCCACATTCAGAAAATGAAGATCATGGCATCTGGTCCCATCACTTCATAGGAAATAGATGGGGAAACAGTGGAAACAGTGTCAGACTTTATTTTATTTTTGGGCTCCAAAATCACTGCAGATGGTGACTGCAGCCATGAAATTAAAAGACGCTTACTCCTTAGAAGAAAAGTTATGACCAACCTAGATAGCATGTTGAAAAGCAGAGACATTACTTTGTCGACTAAGGTCCGTCTAGTCAAGGCTATGGTTTTTCCAGTGGTCATGTATGGATGTGAGAGTTGGACTGTGAAGAAGGCTGAGTGCCGAAGAATTGATGCTTTTGAACTGTGGTGTTGGAGAAGACTCTTGAGAGTCCCTTGGACTGAAAGGAGATCCAACCAGTCCATTCTGAAGGAGATCAACCTTGGGATTTCTTTGGAAGGAATGATGCTAAAGCTGAAGCTCCAGTACTTTGGCCACCTCATGCGAAGAGTTGACTCATTGGAAAAGTCTCTGATGCTGGGAGGGATTGGAGGCAGGAGGAGAAGGGGAAGACCAAGGACGAGATGGCTAGATGGCATCATGGACTCGATGGACTTGAGTCTGAGTGAACTCCGGGAGATGGTGATGGACAGGGAGGCCTGGCGTGCTGCAATTCATGGGGTCACAAAGAGTCGGACACGGCTGAGCGACTGAAGTGAACTGAACTATGCTTCATGCTTGCTCAGTTGCTCAGTCAGTGTCCAACTCTTTGCAACCCCATGGACTGTAGCCCACCAGGCTCCTCTGTCCATGGAATTTTCCAAGCAAGAATACTGGAGCAGGTTGCCATTTCCCACTCCAGGGAATCTTACGGACCTAGGCATCGAACCTGCATCTCCTGCACTGGCAGGTGGATTCTTAATCACTATACCACCTGAGAAGCCCCCTTTTCTTTTATAGGTTATTACAAAATGTTGAATATAGTTCCTCATGCTATACAGTAGGCCCTTAGTGGTTACCTACTTTATACATCCTAGTGTGTGTCCCCTAATCCCAAACCCCTAATATATCCTTCTCCCTTCTCTGATACATGGGACTTTTATTCCATGATCCCTTCCATGCTGACTTAGGAACCTAACAAGGGCTGCTTTCAACAGAGTTGCCTGCTGCTTTAAGTTCAAACAATAACCACGTTTAGCCACCTGGTACCTGTCACTGCAAACTACTCAGAAAAGCACGCTGGGACTCATATGAACCAGTAAAGAATTCAAAAGCCATTCAGGATATTCTGGCCACAGACCTATGGAAATTATAAAACTGACCCAATAGAGGAACTTGCTGACGGTGGTCCGTGGTTGGCTCTTTGAGAAACAGATCCTGGGGTCTGCACCAGAGGGCTGGTAGGAGGTGCTCCTAGGAGCTGGGAAGGCGGGAAGCAGAGTGGACAGATAGAAGAAAGCAAGTGGGACACCGCTGATCCCACCAGAAGCTCGGGGCTCAAACAGCCCTTCGGAGTTGTCTCTATTGGAGGTGAGGGAGCGGGGCCTTTGGACTCCTGCACGGATGAGTCACGGAGCCCTCAGTGAGCAGCTTGCTTTGGCAGAAACTACTTCCGGGGCAGGACTGTACTGTGAAGCCTCACTTCTGGCAGCTGTGGGCATGAATTTCCTGGTCCTAGAACGGGGACCTGGACTCTACACCACAGCACCCCCTCCAGAGATGTGAGTCGCACCCTGGCTCTCCAGTCTGTCGAGTCCCCAGTCGCCTGCAGTGAAACACCCACCTCTAGGTACCTTTCCAGCGCACCCAGAAGTCAGAGGCTGCGCTCCCAGTCACCCGGAAGCAGTTCCTGACGAGGCGGTGCTCACCAGGCCCCAACAGGCTGCAGATACACAAGAGGCGCTTGCCTTTGGCTGAGACGTTCGGCACTCCTATTGCAATACATGAGGGGCATGTAGATGGGATTAAACCCGTAAGCAAGAAAAAGCCAACTTCATTGTTCTAAGAGGAGGAAATACCACGAACAGAAGCTCATTACGCTGATAAACACACTGGAGTTAAAAGAGAACCCTCACCCTCACTTCCACCTCCCAAAAGAGAAAAAACTAAAAAATCTAATTAAAAAAGAGAAGACCCAAACTTTTTAAGAGAAATCTATCCATGGCAATAGATCCTCAGAAGGACAGAGTGAAGCAGTGATATTAATCTGTGATCCCGGGGCCTCTCCTCAAGGTCACCCCGCTCAACACTGACACGACAAAACAATGCCAGAATACAAACCTGAACTGTGAAGAAATACCTTTTTCAGTAGTTATTCAAATGTTATTTGTAACTGTTATTATGAGGAGGCTTAAAATTTATGCACCTATAAACTTCCAGGGCAAAACATTCAATTCACCTTCAAAAGACTTTCACTATAGGGCTTCCTTCGTGGTCCATTGGTTAGGGCTCTGGGCTTCCATTGCAGGGGGCCCCAGTTCAAACCCTGGTCAGGAACTAAGATCCCACACGTTTTGAGGAGAGGCAAAAAAAAAAAAAAAAAGCCTTCCACTAGTTTTAAAAGGCACTATTGGTTATAACTCTTACTTTTTGAAACATAGTGGATTAAAATTTATCTTAATACATCTTTCTAACAATCTAGTCACAAACATTAAGGAATTAGAAGTATCTTTGAGATCAGAAAAGGGGAGGTAAGGTTCATCTAGTCAGATGTTTAGAAGAACACTGTAATAAGAGGGTATTGTTGTTCAGTCACTAAGTTGGGTCCGACTCTTTGCGACCCCTGCCAGGCTCCTCTGTCCATGGGATTCTCTAGGCAAGAATACTGCAGTCAGTTGCCATTTCCTTCTCCAGGGGATCTTCCCAGACCAGGGGTTGAACCCATATCTCCTGCTTTGGCAGGCGTTTTCTTTACCATTAAACCACCAAGGAAGCCCATAATAAGAGGTTAGAATTCAATATTTGCAGAATGACCTTGGTCTACTGTGTTATCCTTCCTGAGACTCAGTGTTTCACCTGTACAAAGGGTGCAATATGCACACTGATTGATGTTAAGTATCAAATGATGCCGTATATAAAGTCACAAGCACCCAATATATTATATGCACTGTGTATAGAACAATGTTAGTTTCTTCTGCTTCATCTACTTTTACATCATGAGGCATTTTTTGTTGAAGCATTTTCTAAGGACCTGAGTTTTCAATTTTTTTTTTTTTAAACAAGTAGGGTGTTTCCATAGCTCAGATCTATAGCAAAAAAAAAAAAAAAAAGTAAAAGAAAAGAAAAAGAAAAAAGCATCAAGAGTGCAAAGAAATTGTGGTGCATGTGCTAACAGTGGTGATTAAACTTTAACATAACTTAACAGTTTTTATTTTTATATAAATACCACCAGGGCCAATCATTCACATTATGGATTTCAAGCTTAACAAATGTAATTTAAAAACAACAAAGCTACTTTTAAAGGAGTACTGTCAAAGCCCTGACTCTTGCAAAACTAAAAATGCTCCACGTGTAAGACTTGAAATGGTAAACCACACAATTCTCTCTCCCTGACAGAAGCTATCAGGATGGACCTGAGAATGCCCGGACATTTTTTATGTTGAGTTATTTATTGGTTTGGTGAAGGAAATGGAAACCTATTCCAGTATTTTTGCTTGGGAAATCCCATGGATAGAGGAGCCTGGAAGACTACAGTCCATGGGGTCATAAGAGTTGGACACAACTTATCGACTAAAATCACAAACCATTGATAGGCTGGTACAATTTCTCCTGAAATTGTATACATTTAGATATAGAATAAAAACTAGTAATTGCTGGGATTTGCTCAGTGCTTATTGAATGAGGCTCTGCACATAGATTTTTCCCATTACCTGTCACAGAAAAGTTATGGATCTGTGTCAATATGATCTAGTTTGCCAAAGACAAAACTAGAGCAGAGAAAGATCTGGAGGCCCTTCAACCAGATTGCTCTCCTTTTGTGTATATTATCTTTATAATATGACAAGCCACGTGGTGGGAGTGTGGTTTACAGGAGAAACAGAGGTTCAGAGGAGAAGGGATGTGCAAGGTCTCATAGCTGGTTAGTGACAAGGCAACGACTGGGACTCAGTTCTCAGGCCCATGTTCTTCTTCATGAGCCTGACTGTCACTTCTGGATTGTGGATCCAGCACAAGAAATTAGAATGTGTCCAGCAAAACAAAGCTTTATGTTCATGACAAAGAACAAAGTACCATGAGTACTGTGACTCACAGATTTACCAACAACAAATGTAGGTCCCATATCTTTCTCAGTTCAGTTCAGTCGCTCAGTCATGTCCGACTCTTTGTGACACCATGGACCGCAGCACACCAGGCTTCTCTATCACCAAATCCCAGAGCTTGCTCAAACTCACGTCCATCAATTCAGTAATGCCATATCTTTCTATTTCAGTACTAAATTCAACTAGTAATTGCCAAAATAAATGATTTTGTGAGGTGGTCTCAAAGTAGCTATACACTTATTATTTTAACCAAATTCAAAATAATAAGCAATATTATTGTCTTATCAAGAGTCACCATATGATACTACAATCCCACTCCTGGGCATACATCTGGAGAAAACTCTAATTCAAAAAGATACATGCACCCCAGTGTTCACAGTAAGCACTATTTTCAATAACCAAGACATAGAAACAACCTAAGTGTCCATCAGCAGATGAATGGCTAAAGAAGATGTGGTGTATATCCAATGGAATATTCTTAGCCATAAAAAGAACAGAATAAAGCCATTTGCAGCAATAAGGATGGACCTAGAGATTATCATACTAACTGAAGTAAGTCAGACAGAGAAGGACAGATACCATATGACATTGCTTATATGTGGAATTTAAAAAAAAGATACAAATAAACTTATTTACAAAACAGAAGACTCAGGAACATAGAAAACAAACTTACGGTTACCAAAGTGGAAAGGGAAATATAAATTAGGAACTTGGGATTAACAGATACACACTACTACATAGAAAATGGATAACTGACAAAGACCCACTGTGTAGCACAGGGAACTATACTCAATATTTTCTAATAACCTATAAGGGAAAAGAATCTTAAAAATAATATACTGAATCACTTTGCTGTACACCTGAAACCAACATGACATTGTAAATCAACTATATTCTGATTTTTAAAAAAAGAACTGAAAAAAAAGAGCAAATAAGAAATATACCTGGTTTGTAGGTAATACGTCTACAGAAAAAGATAATACATTATTACTATTTTAACTTCTCCACTACTTGCCTAACATATTCATTCTTTCATTAAGCAAATATTTATTGAGCACTTATTGTGTGACCGACACTGTGCTCAACACGAGAAATACATCCCTGAACAGCTAAAACAAACAAACAAACAAAAAAAGCAACTCTTGCTTCAATCTCTGCTGGAGAGTAAGACCATAGAGAAATCAAGGTAGATTTATTTAGCTGTTGCTACTTTTTTTTTTAAAAAGAGCCATAACGAAATCAGCAGATAATAAATATATTTGCAAGCTTCTTTATATAGCCTTCAAATGTTTTTTATTTCTGTTATGTCCAACGAGGGGTTTAACCACAGGAACATATGCAGAAATCCATCCACAAGTGAGTTACTGCTTATTTCATATCATCTGCATCCCAAATGCTAAATGAAACATTGTCACAGTTCCAAAGAGCTTATATTTTAGTGGACTAATCAATGCAGCATAATGAATCAGCCAACATACATACCACGCCCAGTGCCCTAATGCAGGAGAGACCACCTTCACAGGTGCAAATATCCTTCTCTTCACTTCTGCCTCTGTGTGGCTGTCTCAGAAAACCAGGTATGTCACCAGGTAAGACAGGAATCATAGGGGAGTACAAGACCACCTTTGTAGCTCAATTCCAGACAATTTCTGGGAATCACTAACGTGCAAAGTAAGAGCCAGCCTGACCAGATTCATATTTATGTCCCGCACAGGGGTATACAGACATGCCGTGTGCAAATGCTGGCCATTTCAAGGTGACAAGCCTCTGATTGAAAAGTCTGGAGGTCGATAAGTCTCATTTGGGGTCACCTGGCCTAGCTGTCACCTCGGCTGACAAAGAGGAAATTTTTAGAAAATAAACCCCAATAAGCTTTGAACAGCTTGGCCTCCATTTCCAAAATAATTATGACACGCCAGGTCTTCAGGCTTAAAAAAAGAAACTGACTTCACATTTCTTTCTGTTCAGAGCAAGTCTCTTGCGAGTAAATAGTTACAGTCCGGATTACAAAAGCCTGGGTTTTCAAGCCAAACACAAGAGCACTTAAATATAATAGGGCTGGTAGATGCCTTTTAAATCCCTTTTCTTTTTGATCAGAGAGACAGATTTGCACTTGTTACAGGATGACTGAGTAAGTCACTCATGGCATTGCCACTTGTGAGTAATGGCACGATTTCTTCCTTCTTGGGGTGTTAAGTATTTTCTCTCCGTCTCTGTCTTTCCCCGTATATATTAATATCTAATTTCCATGTTGGAGATAAAAATGCAGGCAAACATTTTCTGCTTTTGCACCAGGAAGGCAGAGGACATTATAGGAACTCTGGAGAAATTCAAGCCTCAATCATGTTCTAACTTATTGATTTATGTGAATCAATATGCATTTTTGCAAACTGTCTTTTTTTTTTTTTTAAGTTCCACACTTAGCAGCAGAATTAGGTAATTTTCATTAGAAAGAGCTTCTAATTAACTAGTTCTTTATTTAAAAGAATACAAATTCTGCTCTCAAGAATGCTATAACGTTTTGTCAATAGTTCAGAACAGGGGTAATGACCCTCATTAATGAAAGCCCAGTGTGAGTCTGAGATCTCCATTTGATTCCTTTTATCCAAGTATGGGATCCTAGGCAAAAAAAAAAAGCTTTACAGGAATCATTCTCTACCTCACAAATAAATAAAACCAACATGCCAGAGAAGGTGACAGGAAATGTATGGTGCAAAATAAAAAATATCCGTTGTCAGTTTTAACAGGTATTCCATCTTTTGGACCAATGAGAAATTTGGGGGAAATATTTTCTCCTTCTTTGTTTCTTGTTATCTTTTTTAAAAAATCTACTCGGATGTCCCCTGTTCATTATAAATGATCTTGTGTAGAGATATCAGAAAGTGGAATAAAGAAGGAATGAAATAACTCCAATCTTATATTTCTCGTAAGAATAGAGGGCATCTTAGAATCTTCCAGGGAGCTGGGGTTTGAGGGAGTTGGGGGATGGGCTTGTGTGGTTCGAAAATGCTTTTCAAGTGATTCTAATATAGCTTCTCGTTGAGAATTTAGAATTTATTACCTGGGTTTGCCTGATCATATGTCTCAATTATATTATGAATGGATCCAATCTCTATTCCTTTAGAACAATACATCCTCTAGGAGAGGGTCTCTGCACTGATTGTATCCAAGGAAATAGGGCTAATTAACTACTGTGTGTGTGTGTGTGTGTGTGTGTGTGTGTGTGTGTGTATGATCAATATTATTAGTACTTTTGCAGCTATGCTTACAAACTACCTTAGCTTTTACAAATATCCTCGTGTGTGTGTGTATGTGTCTGTTTTCTGAGTGATACTGATATATATTGACATTAATGCAAAACAAGGGAAGACTAAAATATGCTAGTTCACAGGAACAACTATTGGTGCAATTTCTTTCTTGGAGAGGATATGCACTCAGATCATGATACCTTAAATAAAAGCAAAGACTGGAATTTTAAGAACCAAATAGGGGTCAAATTTTACCTATTAATACAAAAATTGCTAAAGATAAAAGGAGAAGTTTTAAAATATTCTTCATGCTAAATCATATAAGCAAAACAAAAGATTAAAACTCATCTTAATCCTTAAATTTCATCACATAGGATACACACACACACACACACACACACACGAGGATGTTTGTAAAAGCTATGCAACTTCATTAGCTGAATGATTTCTAAAATGAATGTACTTAACAAGAGCACAACTACCTTGTAACACCTAGCTCCATCAGAAATTATCTTTTAAAGGTCCAATTTTTTTCATCATTCATTTTTAATTAAAATAATTTAATTATTTTACCTCCTAGGAAATCTCATTTCCTGATTTTAGCTTTAGTTTCTGTTGTACACTTATATCTCCTCATGCTACAAGACTAGTGGCTTATGTGTTCATAGTTTCCCAACCTCAACTAATCTATTCCTTTTTCAGTTTGTCACAAATTCCTAATGGGATTCAAATCCTCCTGTGTCCCTTCCCAGTCTGGACAATACTGTCATGATATCTAGGGTGACAAAACTTCATTAGAAGGGGCCATCCCAAGACCAGGTTCTCATGGCACTCCTGCCTGAGCTTTGCCCTGACTCTTCACATATTTCTAGTCTGTATTCCATTTCCCACTGTTGACTTATAAAATCTTTTGCAGTCTCTCAAAGGATTACAATAAAAAATCATATATTTGATTTTAAAATTCAAAATCATCTTATCTTGCCTTCTTTTCCAATACTGGGTGATGCCATCATCATCTGGGAATTATTACTGTGGGTTTGTTTTGGACCCCGCCTTTTGCTTTCTTTCCTTGAGCTCTTTGTTAATACAGTTCTTCCTGAGCTAATTACAATTTCATTAGATTAAGTGAGGTCCTTAAAAGCAGTGTTTGTCCATTCATGACACTAGCTACAAGTTCCTGCCACCCCATCATATTCTTCAGGGAGCTGCTTTTTCATAATTTACATCTCATTCTTTTTCTCTTTCCAATGTCGAGTGTTTTCTCAATAATTTACCATTTTTGTCCATTTGCCATGCCTCTCCTAATCTGTTAAAACATCAGTGATGTTATAGCTAATTGTAGTCAAGGATTTTCCCTTTTTGGCTGAGAATGGCTTTTCCTAGAGTTTAAAAATAAATTCCTTGTAGAGGCTTTCATCTATTCCACAATAGCTCTAAATCTAAGTTACATCTCATGAGTCATAATAAAAGAAACTCTTACATACTTTATTTCTGTCAACAGAGAAACACACACACTTATCCTAGAATTTTTGGAAAATATATATACATATAATACTAGATTCAAATTCTGAGGTCCAATAGAGAAGAGAGGTCCTAAAACACTACAATTATTTCAGGTGATCTAAAAACGAAGGTATACTAGAAAAATCATAGATACATGCATATGTATAACTGAATCACTTTGCTGTACACCTGAAATTAACATAATGTTGTCAATCAACTATACTCCAATATAAAATAAAAAAATTAAAAGGTATAATGAATTTTTCTGTGATTTGATTTCCCTAGCTTCAATGTAGTTAAGGAATTATCAAACAGATGATCACATCAATGTCTTACTGAATACACTCCATCTCTCAAAGATGACTATTTGGCCCCAGTTTCCTTTCTTCCTTCCGTCTCCCTGTAGCCCCAAACCCCCACCAAAAAGCTTACCAGTTGGTAAGTCTGTGTTATTAGTTCATGGAAATGCAAGTATTATTTAACTATAAAAATAAAAATCGCACTCAGGCGAGTCCTGAATTATTCATGCACTCTGATTTTACATAATTTGGCCATCCCTCTTTTTATTGCTATTTCAGTTTCTATCACTAAACAATTCTCCGCTAGGTCCACCTTGGATTCCTGTGAACAAGGAGATAACACTTGCAAAATGTTCCCTCGGAGACGATGTTCTGAGCTGATGTCCAAACATTTACAGCCAAAGCCTAAACTATGAAAAACAGCAAGGAATACCCTCAGTGCCCAGAATGAAAAGTAGAGTCTTAACAAGACTGTTTTTTAAAATCAAATTTCTTTAGAATTTCAAAATCTGGGGTGACACAAAAGCTAACAAAATGGAACCATCACTGGAATAGACCTTTGAGACGGCCATTGTTACTCTATGTTTTCATCATGAGGACACACAGACCCAAGACATCATGGAAACACAATTAAGGCACTTAATGTGATTTTGCCATTAAGAGTTTTAATGGGCAAAGTCAGTCTTCCTGTTTGGTAAGCAGCAGGAGGAAGAGAAGGCATGCATCTGAACAAGTAAGTGTTGGGAAGATAAAATATAAGATTGGGAAGCAGCTTGCACCTGCAGCAAAATAGCAAGAGCTGGCAAGATGAGTCTTTATGATGGCCAGTATTTTTGAAAGTCTCTATTGAATTTGTTACAACATTGCTTCCATTTTTAATATTTTGGTTTTTTGGCCATCTTAGCTCCCCAACCAGGGATCGAACTGGCACCCTCTGCACTAGATAGTGAAGTTGCAACCACTGGACCCCCAGGGAAGTCCCTTACGATGGCCAACATTTTATTTTCTTAATTATTTTTAAAAAGCTTTTTATTTTGTATTGGGATATCAGACACGACTGAGAAACACTTTTTTGACTTCCCAAGTGGCGCTAGAGGTAAAGAGTCTGCGTGCCAATGCAGGGGACTCAAGAGGCGTGGGTTTGATCCCTGGGTCGGGAAGATCTCCAGGAGGAGGAAATGGCAACCCATTCTAGTATTCCTGCCTGGAGAATCCCTAGGACAGAGGAGCCTGGCAGGCTACAGTAGAGGGGGGTGCAAAGAGTGGGATAGGATTGAGTGACTTAGCACCACCATAGCCGATCAACAACGTTGTGATCAATTCAGGTGAA
>NW_024070205.1:60234394-60235089 GCF_014754425.2 Oryx dammah | reverse complement strand
GGGATGCAAAGAGTCGGACACCGCTTAGCCAATAACAACAATGACAACAATATATTAGGGCACAGTTTGTGCAGGCCTGTATCTTACAAAGCAGGCTCTCTGAACTTCACCAGAATCTTGCTCAGAGTTGGAGGGAAAGGCAAGTCTTAGGGGCAACATCAGACAGAGTTGAACAGAGCAAGAAGAGACAGCAAAGAACCATGCCAGGCAGGGCAAACCAGACAACTCAAAATAGTGATGAGCACAGCCTTGTCTACCAAGAGCACAGTCTCCTTTTTCAAAATCACTGTTTACTGTTTTGCTCATTTCCAAAATATCTTCTTTAGCAGGTCATTAATGCAATGAACTAGAAGTGTAAACTGAACCTCTGTGGCAACATTCTTGAAATGTTCGGTGTGAAGCATGGAAAAAGGAAAAAAAAAAAAAAAAAGAAACACCACACAGATGGAAAATACTGTCATGAACTGACATGTTCTATTTAAAAACTGTTTGTCAGCCGTAGTTAAGTTGATGCTGTCAGCATGGCAACAAATCATAACATTTTGCATGTTTTGCTGCATGCTTGAAGTGGGCAGAGCACATAGCATGCTTTGATCATAGCTGGGGCGGGGGGGGGGGGGGGGGGTTTGGAAAACAAAGCCCAGTGCACAACAAAAAAAAAAATTTATGTTCCGCACCCCCAAAAGTCAGCCACC
>NW_024070205.1:60093606-60234294 GCF_014754425.2 Oryx dammah | reverse complement strand
CGGAGTTTAGGAACCAAGCAGTCAGTGCAACAGAACAGAACAAGTCTGATCTGCTCGTCCCTAAAGGTCAGCCACCAGGGAAGAGGACGGTGCTATCTCTGATGTGCTATCTCTCTGTGTCTCTGAAAGAAAATTGCTGTTCAGAGAGAGATTTTAAAGAGGGAAGCCTGTAGCCCAGGAGTACTAAGGGGAATCCCTCCTCTATCTTGCTTGTTGTGTACCACTCAGTGGTGCGGGACTCTTTGCAACCCCATGGACTGTAGCCCACCAGGCTTCTCTGTCCATGGAATTCTCCAGGCAAGAATAACTGGAGTATGTTGCCATTTCCTCCTTCAGGGGATCTTCCTGACCCAGGGATTGAACCTGGGTCTCCCACAGTGCAGGCAGATTCTTTACTGTAATATCTGCAATTAACATAGAGATCTAAGCCCTGTTAGAATGACATTCTCCTTTTTGGCTTTATCACAAGGGATAAAAAGGGCAATGCTGAGTAATTATCAGCTAGCACTAGACTTGAGGGCCTCAGATCTGTATGCCTGCTCTGGGATGGACAAAGCTACTTGTCCAGCAGCACTACTTGTCCAGCCCAATCTGCTCTCCTCTGTTTCTTGGACCCAGGAGGAGACTGCATTCCCCAGGCCAGCAGCTGACAAGCCACATGATCACTCTTCAGACAAGGACCAATGAGCAACAGTGCAACTCCCACCTCATGTACTTGGGAGAAAAAGATCTGACCTGGACTTTGACCTTGTCGCCTTTCCTTGGCTGACATGACCAAGGTCAGGGCCACCTTAGAGGTTGTGTATTGAGGATGGCAAAACCACTGGCAGCCGGGCTTGCTAAAGACCTGTGAGGCAGAGCCACTTACCCACCTCCAGTATTTGCTTTAGTCTTTCACAGGAGAGAGAAACAAACATTATTTTTTTTAAGAAGATTTATTTCTATATTATAATTTATTTCTATATTCTTTATTTCTATATTTCTAATTTATAAGGCTGCTGTTCAGTCCCTAAGTCGTGTCTGTCTGACTTTGACCCTATGGACTGCAAGCATGCCAGGCCTCCCTGTCCTTCACTATTTCCTTGAGTTTTATAAGACTACATAGTATTTATTATTCTGCTTCTGGATATAACAATTTGCATTGTTTATGGAGACAGATTCAAGGCATGACAATTCAGAAGGCAAGTTTTTAACAATCCTAAGCAATGGCACCCCACTCCAGTACTCTTGCCTGGAAAATCCCATGGATGGAGGAGCCTGGTAGGCTGCAGTCCATGGGGTCGATACGAGTCGGACACAACTGAGCGACTTCCCTTTCACTTTTCACTTTCACGCATTGGAGAAGGAAACGGCAACCCACTCCAGTGTTCTTGCCTGGAGAATCCCAGGGACGGGAGAGCCTGGTGGGCTGCTGTCAGTGGGGTCGCACAGAGTCGGACACGACTGAAGCGACTTAGCAGCAGCAGCAGCAGCAGCAGCAAGGAGTATGTTGGGTACTATTGCCCTCTTTTTTTTTGTAACTTTTTATTTTATACTGGAGTATAGTTAATTAACAATATATTAGTTTCAAGTGTACAACAAAGTAATTCAGTCATATATCCTTTTTCAAATTCTTTCCCGTTAGGTTGTTACAGAATCTTGAGCAGTGTTCTCTGTGCCATACAGTAGATCTTTGTTGGTTATCCATTTTTAAAAATAGCAGTGTGTACATGTTAACCCCAAACTCCCTAACTATCCCTCCCTCTACCCTTCCCCCTGGTAATCATAAGTTTGTTCTCTTGTGTGTCTAGAAAGGAACATTTATATTCTTTACTCTGCACTATTTTGGAGTGTTTGTTATACAAGTTTATTACCCATGACTCATTCAGGTCCTGAATCTAACACTGGACAGTTTGATGCCTTGGAAAAGTCACTTAAACACTTTTGAGCCTCTTTTCTACCTGTACAATGGGCACAACTCATATTTGCCCTTATTGATTTAATGTTTTAATTTTGACTGTGCTGGGTTTTTGTTGCCACCCATAGGCTTTCTCTAGTTGCAGTGAGTGGGTTTAGTTGCCCAGCGGCATGTGGGATCTTACTTCCCCAATCGGATTGAACCCATGTTCCCTGCATTGGAAGGCAGATTCTAAACCACTGGACCACCACTTGCCCTTTTTTAACCTATAGGAATATGGACATAAGTAATTTATAAAATACTGTTATACACATATAAAGTAGAAGCTAACATAGGAATTTGAAGGAAAAAGCAATTCCTTCTAGCTGGAGTGATCACAGGAGATTAAAGAGAAGAAGTTGAGGGGTAGGAGGCGGGATGGAGATTCAAGAGAAAGGGGATTATGTGTATACCTATGGCTGGTTCATATTGATGTATGGCAGAAGCCAACACAACATTGTAAAGCAGTTACCCTCCAATTAAAAATAAATAAATTTAAAAAATATGTAGATTCTTCCCTCATGCACTTTATAGAGAAACAAACAAATTAAAAAAAAAATCTTCCAAAAAAGAGAAGTTGGCAAAATCTTAGTAACATTGGATAGAATTTTAACTTGCAAGGAGGATGTACAAGGATGGAGAAAAAGCAGAGGACAAAATTTGAAATAAAGGCTGCATTTTTCAGAGTAAGGTAGCAGGCAGTTCGACTATAGTTAAAAATCTAATAGAAGGGTAATAGGAAATAAGGCTAGAAAGGTAAGTTTGAGAGCTGGACTGTAGGAAGGTAAGAGAGACTTGAACACTAGAACAGTGAATTCGATTGATCCTAGTAGTGGGGGTAACCTCATCCTCTTTACCTCTGCTTGTTGAGGACACTCACTGGCTTGAGACACTGTTCTGTAGAGATGCAGTGCTAGGATCTGGGAGAGTTCACTTGCGATCTGAATGGAAAGACCGAGAGAGTCCGAGATGCCAATCTGGAATCTTAGCCCTGTGGAGCCAGTGAACAAACATGGAAGCACCTATCTCTAACCTTCCTGTGACATGCGATAACTAAATACTTATTTTTCATCCAACACTAATTAGCATTTCTGTTACTTGCAGCTGAAACATTTTTATTTTTTTTAAGAGTCTTTATTGAATTTGCTACAATATTGCTTCTGTTTTATGTTTTTGTGGTCTTTTGTCCATGAAGCATGTGAGACCTTAGCTGCCAGACCAGGGATCAAACCCACACTCTTGTGCTGGAAGGCGAAGTCTTAACCACTAGACTGCTAGGGAAAAAAGCATTTTTAAAGAGTAAGCAATGTAGGTGGTTCACTTAGAACCATGGAGAACAATGAATTAACATCTGGAAAAAATATTTGATCTCTGAAAAGATTATTTGCAAAACCATCACTTTAATTTCTCAGACATACACTTTTCACGATCAATACATTGAGCTATTTTGGTGGTTGTTCAGTCACCAAGTTGTGCCCGACTCTGAAACCTCATGGACTGCAGCACACCAGGCTTGCCTGTCCCTCACCACCATCACAAAAACATTATGAGATATATTTACAGAAGCAATCTAGAAAGGGACTTTCTAAGAAAGAAACTTTTTGTCACTGATAAGTTTTATTTACAGGCATAGCACTTTTATGTTTGTAAAGTGCATAAAAATTACAAATATCCAGGAAAAAAGTCAGCCTGTAGAAAATTATTTTTAGAAAACTTTAGACCTAAGAAAACCCAGATAAATCAACTATATCTTCTTCATAACTTTACAGAGGAGAAAATTCAGGCCTCGGTATCATATTACATGCCTTGCTAAAACCCATGACTAGAACACCCAGCCTTTACTATTTTTTCTATTACAAAATATCACAATTTAGTTGCACTGCTGTCGACTAGATTTTCTTTTTGTTCCTAGTATAAGAAATACAGGAAAAATGTATTTTAAAGATCAAAGAGGGAAGGTCAGGTTACCCGGCATTACCTATACTACTATGCATTTTACCAGGAGCATATGAATCTAATTTGAAATGGAATATTTTAGACCAACAGGACCTATCCAAGCACATATGCATGGAGCAGAAGCATGTTGTCAGTATTCTTCATTATCTCCATGACACCCATGTTCAGTTCAGTTCAGTTCAGTCGCTCAGTCATGTCCGACTCTTTGCGACCCCATGAATCGCAGCACGCCAGGCCTCCCTGTCCATCACCATCTCCCGGAGTTCACTCAGACTCACGTCCATCGAGTCCATGATGCCATCCAACCATCTCATCCTGGGTCGTCCCCTTCTCCTCCTGCCCCCAGTCTCTCTCAGCATCAGAGTCTTTTCTAATGAGTCAACTCTTCGCATGAGGTGGCCAAAGTACAACTTGCTAAATGCCTCATTTTGTATCATGTCCTCTACCCGGCCATTTCCCTAGATCTAGTCCTAAATTAAGCAAGGATTGGAAGTCATTCTGAGCATAAGTAGAGTACTAGAAAGTAATACCAATGTCCTTTGTTCCTCCTCTCTCTTTAGCTTCTCCTCTCCATGTACTCCCTAGGTTCTTGCCAGGTTAAAGCAGGGGAAGACCAGGAGAGAAAAGCTGTTTTTGATATTTAAAACCCTCAACCACTGGTTCAGAAACTAATATTTAGAAGAAAGGAGGAGATACAAATTAGATCTTTTACATCCGTGAAGTAAACTTGGGGTGGAGGCCCACAGGAAAAATGCAGAGAGTACTCTTGGTGTATCTCCTCAGCCTGAATAAATGCTATTTAATAGGTGTCTTTATGTAAAATAATTCAGTCTTTGAGATGAGAACTAAGCAGCAGAATTTGATGCTTTAGCCCCAATCAGTAGTTTTATAAATGTGGTGACGAAGATTTTTCTTAGATGATCGTACAACAAAGCCTTCACTGGTTTGTTAAATAGAGTGCTTCATAAAGAAAAACTGGTCGGCTGTGGTTGACTCTGATGCCGTATCACAGGAACAACGGAAGGGACTCGTTCAAGGACAGCCTCCCCTGCAGTTCCCATTTCAATTTTCATAAGGCACAGTGATCCCTCAGTGGAAAAGAATCACTCGAAGTCTGCTGCTGATGGGAATATGACCAGTGACCTTAAATCCTTTTCTTTGCAAAATCAGAGTCATGTCACACAGTATTCAGAATTTCTAACAAATTTTCCAGACAGATTTTCTTAGCTGCTGTCCCTTTTGGCTGGCCCATCTTTATCCTTCATGTTTACCACCCGATCTCCAAATACAACCCTTTTCTTCCCAGGGTGGTTGCTAACATCTGGATATTTTTGATCACACTTCTTTTACTGCTAATCTTGGAGACTGAGCAGGTCAGTATTTTTTTTTTTTTGGCCATGGCTCAATGCTTATGGAATCTCAGTTCCCTGACCGGGGACTGAACCTTGGCCGCGGAAGTGAAAACCTGGAATCCTGATCACTGGGCCACCAGGGAATTTTGGAGCGGGTCCGTGTTTGGACGGAAGACTGGGATGGTAAGTGTCCTAAATGCCCCCTCCCCAAAATCCCCCTTCTATGTTTGTATCTGTGTATAGTGCTTGGTCGCTCAGTCATGTCTGACTCTTTATAACTCACCAGACTGTAGCCCTCCAGGCTCCTCTGTCCACGGGATTCTCCAGGCAAGAATATGGGAGTGGGTTGCCATTTCCTATTCCAGGGACTCTTCCTGACCCAGGGATCTCTTGCGCCTCCCGCATTTACTACTGAGCCACCTGGGAAGCCCCATCTCTGTATGGGCCCCTCCCATTCTGTACCAGGATCAGTCTCTGTGACCAATAGAACACCACAGAAATTATGGCTTGTCACTTCTGAGGCTGGATTATAAAAGACACTGTGGCTTCTTTTTTGGCCTCCTTTTCTCTCTCTCTAATTGTGAGCTTTGGGGAAAGCCAGCTGCCTCACCCTGAGCAGCCATCTGGAGAACCCCACGTGGTGAGGATCCGAGGGCCTCCAGCTGGGAACCAGAGGAGGGAACTTGGAAGGAGACCCTCCTGCTCGGTCATGGCTTCAGAGCACCTCAGTCCTGGCCACCAGCTTGACCGAAACCTCGTGGGAGACCTGGAGCCAGAAGTAGACACCTACGATGCTCCCAGACTTTGGACTCTCAGAAGCTTCATGAGGTAACAGACAGCTCCTGTCTTAAGCCATTACATTTACTAGTAATTTGTTCTGCAGCTTTAATGCATGCTAACAGGCACTGTAGAGTTTTTGTTTTTGTTTTCTTTTCTCCTAATCTTGAAGTAACTTGAGGATAGGAGCCATATCTTATTCATCTTCAGGTTCAGCAGCGTGCCTTAGGACAGAGCAGATCCAATAACCATTTTCTGAATGAATGATCATCTCCTTCCTGTTTTGATCATTAAAGTAAATTCAATGACAATTACACTTCCAGACTTCTGGCTTAACTGAAGTTTTTTTTTTTTTTAATAATGTGGTTTCACCCAGAGAATATAGAAAAGGGGAAAAAAATCTGAAATGAGATCACCTTTCAAAGGCTCCAATTTTTTTTTAATGCTCCCACCATTAAGAGTTCAATATAAATTTACAATAAGGCTCAGTGAGCAATTTAGGAAGCCTTGGCCTCCTGCCTTATAAGCATTCATGATTACAAACTAAGACTTGGCCTTGCCAGCTAAGACATGACAGCAGGATGGGAAAGAGTAAAGGCTGACGTAAGTGTGAAAAAAATAAGCTCCTGGAGCTCTTGGGTCTCAGGGGACAGTAGAATAATTCTCAAGATGACCTGGGGAAACAACTCCTAAAGGTTAAGTGTCCCTTGGTAACTTGACAGCTTGGGGAGAAGCAAGGATCAACACCTTCCCAGCTTTGTCTGTGGGTGGGAACTAAATAATTCATGATATATCCATCCCTCCAGATCCACCAACTCCCAAATTCTAATGTATTCCTATTGGGAAAACACACCTTAAAGAGTGGGTACAAGAACCCATTACCACACTGAAAAATGAAGTTGCACCCATTCAGTTCAGTTCAGTTCAGTTGCTCAGTCGTGTCTGAGTCTTTGAGACCCCACGGAGGACAGCATGCCAGGCTTCCCTGTCCATCACCAACTCCTGGAGCTTGCTCAAACTCATGTCCATCAAGTCGGTGATGCCATCCAACATCTCATCCTCCTATCACCCCCTTCTTCTCCTGCCTTCAATCTTTCCCAGCATCAGGGTCTTTTCCAGTGAGTCAGTTCTTCGCGTCAGGTGGCCAAAGTATTGGAGTTTCACTGTTAGCATCAGTCCGCCCAATGAATATTCCGGACTGATTTCTTTTAGGATTGACTGGTTTAATCTCCTTGCACCCATTAGGAAGCCTCTTAACAAACCCCTTTCCTAGACAGTGATCTCTTCTGGGAGAGAGTTACTGTAGTTATTACTTACGTATATTAGTAAGCATTATCATTACTTTGTACTGAGTACAAGAAGAAAAGCAAAGGTTTTCCTCAGCACAGTTGAAGTTTGACCAAACAAAAGTTCAAAGTGCATGAATGAAAAAACAAAACAAAACAGCATTTCACTGGGAACTCATTTCCATGGATTGCATGAACTATATCTTTAGGGACTTGGGTAAGCTCTAGCCTTCTTTTGGGAAAGAAAAGACTCAGGAAAAGCTGTCTTCCTTTCCTTCGCTCTCAACTAGCTGACAAACAAATACAGCTCAAGAAACCAAGAGCCAGAATTATTTGTCATTTTAAAAAATTCACTAAAATATTAAAAGAGGAAAGAACCGGCTAGGGTCGTACAAGAAAGGGCCTCAGGTTCAATTAATTTCCATTCCAGATAACAAGCCTGGATTCCTGCATCACTTGACAAAAGACTGCTTACTCTCAAAAATGAGAGTACTGCCCCAAAGGCATAAAGTAATACGCTCCGAGGACTAAACTTTAAAACCAACAGACTTGGAAAAACAAAATGACAGCTCTGTTCCTTAATTACAACTCTTTTTCCACCAAAATAAACAGACAAATAATCAGACTGTGTAATACATCAACTTTTAACATCTTTTTTAAAAACACAATCACATATATAAGAAAACAAAGGTGATTTGAAATGTAGGATCCTGGAATTTTGATTTTAAGAAGGTAAAGACTTTTATGTCCCCTTCATCTTATAAATTATCTGCAATACAACAATACAAACAGAAACACATCCTCCATCATTGATACAAATAGACGTACTTGAGCCTGAACCATGGTACAGGAAGTTGAAAAGCAGAGTTCAGAGGAATAAATGTTCAAGAGAGACAGAGGAAGTGAACTGCAAACACAGACAAAAATGGGATGCCAACAAGAAGCAGGACTCTGCACTTTGAAAGCTCAGGAGTCAAGGGCATTGGGTATACCTAGCATCCCTTGCTGAAAATGAGGGTATTGCAGGAAAGCCTGCATTACCCTCATCACCCCCCACCCCCTCAACCAGGCTCCCAGAATTTTCTCAGGCAATTGTATATCCCCAAGGCAGGACACTGGAGGACTTGGAGAGAACAGAAGGATCTAGAGAAAAGACCAACAAACATGGGCACTTTGGGATTCTCTCAAGAGCAACAACAAAACTCATCTAGAAATCACCCTAGAATAAAGGCAGCCCATTCTCGATCTCTATTCATGAAGCCATCAACTCACCATCACTTTTTTAGGGCCTCACTTTTAAATACAAATAGAACAAGATTTGAGCAATTTCTTCTCCTGTTAAGGATTGTTGTTGTCTTTCAGTTGCTAAGTGGTGTCTGACTCTTTATGACCCCACGGACTGCAGCACTGCGGGCTCCTCTGTCCTCCACTGTCTCCAGGAATTTGCTTGAATTCATGTCCATTGAGATGTTATGGATAAATATACATTTTTCCAAATCATGAAACAATCTTTCCCTGGCATCTACAGTCTATCCTAACTCCAATCCAGTTCCATTCCTTCCTTTCCCTGCCTGACTTTCTGTAGCACCGCCCCCTTCCTCAGTCCCTAGCATCCCCTTAACCCTGAGGTCACCACCAACCCCTTCCATGCTTCCTAATGCTCCAAGCCAGTACTTTGGCCACCTGATGCAAAGAACTGACTCACTGGGAAAGACCCTGATCCTGGGAAAGATTGAAGGCAGGAGGAGAAGGGGACATCAGAGGATGGGATGGTTGGATGGCATCACCAACTCAATGGACATGAGTTTGAGCAAGCTCTGGGAGCTGGTGATGGACAGGGAGGCCTGGAGTGCTGGAGTCCATGGGAGTCACAAAAAGTCGGACACAACAGAGCGACTGAATTGAGTGACTTCTTGGCTGTCTTTTGACACTACTAACTCTGCTCCAGTCATTCACCCTCAAAACTGAAGCAGCTTAGGGTTTCTTTTTTTAAAAAATGAAGTTGTAATTTTAGGATAGTTTTAAATTTGCAGAGACTTCCTGGTGGTCCAGTGGTTAAGATCCCAGGCTCTCAATACAGGGGCCTGGGTTCAATCCCTGGTCAGGGAATGAGACCCCACACGCCACAGTGAAGATGGAAAATCACATGTGCCGCAACTAAGATCTGGTACAGCCAAACAAGTAAAGAAATAAATCTGCAGGCAAGCTGTGAAGATAGTACCAGAGCGCTCCCTTCCGTACGTCTGGTATCCAGTCTCTAACTTTCCACATGTTACGTTGGTAAGGGTACATTTGTCACATCTAATGAACCACTGTTGATGCATTATTATTAACTAAACTTCTTATTTACTCAAATGTTCTTAATTTGTACCTATTGTTCTTCTGCTCCAGGACCCATCTATGATGTCACATCATATTTAGTTATGATGAGGCTTCAGGTTTCTCTAACATTCCTCAGACTTTGTTTTCAGTGACCTTGACAGTATTGAGGAGTTCTGGTTAAAGACTCAATAGAATCTCCACTGAAATTTGCTTGAGATTTGTTGCCTGTCTAGATTGGGGTGATGGGTTTGGGGGCAGAAGACCACAGAGGTGAAGTGCCATCTCAACGGTACATACTATTGACATGATTTTTCACGGCTGGGGCTGCCCTTGATCACCTGGAAGAGGCCTTCTTTGTCAAGGTGCCCCTGTCCCAGTGTGCAGTTTCTCTTCCCCATCCCTCTTTCCATAGCGTACTTCTGGGAAGGCAGTCACTGTGCACGACCCATACTGAAGAAGTGGGCGGCTATGTTTCTCCTGCTTCAGAGCAAAGTATCCATAGAGATTATTTTGAATTCTTCTCAGCATCACTTTTGACTAGTCTTTTGCCCTTGATCTCCATTTCAGGCATTTTCTCAATAAGTAACTGGTACAGGGGGATTCAGTTTAGATATGGCTACTCCAAACCCTGACTCTTTTGATGGAAATAAAACAGACTAAATTATTCCTGGTATCTTAGAGCTTCCTTCTTTCTTTCTCTTCTTCAACAAATTTGTGGTGTCTGCTATACATTAGGCCTTGCATTAACTTTAGGAACAGGGCTAAGTCACAGGGATATGAGGGCTCAAAGCTTATTAACAGTGGCCTCTAATTTAACTAAGGAGTCAGAGAAAGCTTCTTGGAGGCCATGACTTCTGAGTTAAGATCTGGTGGGGAGAAATATGTCCATGAAAGGGAGATGTAAGAGAAGAGAAAAATCTATTTAGGTCTTCCACCCTTTTTTTTTTTTTCATTTTTTGAGCACTCAAAGCCACGAATTAAGAGAAACGTAAATCAAATCTACAACAAGCTATCATCTATAGGTCATCATCAAAAAAAATCTACAAACAATAAATCCTGGAGAGAATGTGGAGAAAAGGGAACCCTCCTACAATGTTGGTGGAAATGCACAGACAAATTGATGCAGCCACTATGGAGAACAGTATGGAGGTTCCTTAACAAAACTAAAAATAGAATTACCACATGACCCAGCATATATCTGGAGAAAGCCATAATTCAAAAAGATACACACACCCCAGTGTTCATTGTAGCACTGTTTACAATAGCAGGCACATGGAAGCAACCTAGACGCCCATTAGCAGAGGAATGGATAAAGAGGAAGTGGTACATATATACAATGGAATATTACCCAGTCAAAAAAGAACAAGGTTGTGGCATTTTCAGAGATGTGGATGGACCTAGAGACTGTCATACAGAATGAAGTCAGTCAGGAAGAATAAAACAGGAAGAGTAAAACCGCGTATATGTGGAATCTAGAAAAATGGAACAGATGACTGTATTCACAAAGCAGAAATAGACACATAGATCTAGAGAATAAACTTATGGGGGAAGAGGAGATGCAATGAATTGGGAGATTGGAATTGACATATATACACCTCTTGTTTATAAGAGATGACTAATGAAACCCTACGCTATAACACAGGGAACTCCACTCAATCCTCTGTGGTGACCTAAATGGGAAGGAAACTAAAAAAGAAGGGATATATGTATACATATAACTGATTCACTTTGCTGTACAGCAGAAACTAACACAACATTGTAAAGGAGCTACACGCCAATGAAAACAAATAAAAAAAGAGAGAGAGAGAAAGGAGAGAACATTCTGGTTGGAGGGATAGCATGAGCAAAAGCTCTGCAGGGGAGGGAGTGTTGGGGGACGTTCTGCAGAACCACGAGCAAGGGAGATAGGGGCAAGGGGGCGTCTGGGGAGCCAGGAAGGACTGTCTCCTGAGAATCCATAAACAACACGTGGTCACCAAGGGCAGGACTGTATCTTGGATAGAGAGACGTTTGTAAACGATTATTAAGTCTGCCAAAGGCAGACTCTTCCTGGGCAGAAGGAATGGATGCAGGACAGCCAGTTAGGAGGCCTGTACCGAGTCTTAAGAGGAGGTGATGGAAGCTTGGCCTAAGGCTGGGACAGTGTGGCAGGGACAAAGAGGGATACACATATACCTGCCTCATGGAGTTTTGTGAGGTCATGAGTTAATAAACACAAAGCATTTAAGCGAATGCCTGCCTTATACTAACTGCTAATAATAATACTGCTTATATGATCTTGAACAGACATCTAAATGGGAATCAACCCCTTCACCAACAAAATGAAGAGGCTTGGCTATATAATTTCCAAATCTTCTCCAACCCTAAAGGGTTACTATTCTTAGCCATTATTCTTTGCTACTTTAAGAGGACCGTCAGCGCTTATGTGTGCTGTTCCCAAGAGCTGACTCAGTAAATGTTACCTTCACTTGGTTACCCTATACCATTGCAATACCATCAGAGCCTTTTCAGAGAATTGACCATGGGCAAAAGGTAAATATGTAACTGATTTTTCATTCCTAAATATTTCACATTCTGTAGAATTGGGCATGCATTTCTACCCACTATACCATCACACTATCTTGTTATTTCTGCCAGGTCTAGAAAGTATTTCAGGAGTAAATCTACCCCAGCAAACTTTAAACACTCAGACATGACACCAACACCTGTGGAAGCACAACGTAAATGTGAGATCTGATTCCTCAGGGTCGAGGGGGTCATTATAATCAGTGAATCAGTGAGGACTGGAAAGCACTAAATGGGTCTGGCATCTTGCTAGGATTTATTGTCAGTACCAAGAACACAAGTCCCTGTCTTCAAGGAGCTTACAGTTTATCTCAGAGGGAAAGATTATACAATTATATGTTGTATAATCCATATACAACATAAGATTATAGAAATTATGAATGGTTTCTCAATTCAGACTCTATAGACCGTGGAAAGAATGCAGAGGAGAGGGAATAAAAGCCATATAATGATCAAAAAGAGTCAGGAACATTGAGATATATTATCACAGTGAAGTTTTTACTTCAAAAACTTTGGAAAATCTCAACCAAAAGGATAAATGTATTCTATGAACTCTTGTCAAAGCTTACATCCTTCATACAAACCAGAAAAAAGAATACATAAGCATTCCAGATTCTTCTACTACACTGGGTAAATTTATCTGTAATGATAACTGCAAATACCCCATTTGTCATTAATTTAGAATCATCACTTACATAGCCTGAGAAGCTTGTGATATCCTCCTAAACCCATTATTTGTAAATAAAACTATCTTAATCTATTACACACAGGGAGGAGGAATCTCACTACCTTTCAAATAAAAGTACACTAAAACAAAGACAGGAAATAGAAGCTTCTAAAGGTGAGAAACATAAACTAAAAATTCAGTTGTAAATGAGCTAACATCACAAGTAAATTTAAGGTAATAAAACAGATGATTTTGCTGAAAATTTAACACCTCTCAACACAGCTATCTGCCCAGTGGTCAGGAAATCAGTAACATCTTGTCAGCAATGCACCAAGTACATCAATGACACCGATTCTAAAAACAACAAAAGCAGTGTACGACCCTAGCCATGGGCTCACAGGTTTTTCTCAACTACCCTTTCCTGGCTCATTTCTAACACTGAGGAATTCGCAACTAGCACGAAGAACATAGGCTGGTGAGAAAAGCAGGGAAACAATGGAGATAATTTTGAAAGGCAAGCAAGAAATATTTCAAACAACGTGGGGACATTTAAGAAACAACTTTTCAAACTTATAATTGATAAACTGGGGTATATGTAGGGGGAGCGGTTAAAACTCAGGAAAGTATCCCTTTAATAATGAAAGATAAGTCATTATACATAGTGTTCTATTTTAATAAGAAACATCATTTTCTCAAATTAAAACACCAAAGCAGGGGTCTTTAATTACTTTTGGGCCAGAGGCTCCTTTGAGGATCTGATGAAAGTCAGACATTTTCCTCTGAAAACTACATGCTCTCACAAATTTGCTGCAGCATTCAAATGTCAACATAATTTATGGACTCACATCTCTGCCCAACATCAAATCCATCCCTCTATGGGTTCCCCATTGTCTTGTAGGCTCACGTGTTAAAGGCTTATAAACCCCCAATTTTATGAACTATTGTGCTATTGAAACATGCTTAAGACCTTGGAACAAGACTATGTGTATGCATAACTGAATTACTTTACATCTGTACATCTGCAACTAACACAACATTGTAAATCAACTCTTGTTATTCAGTCACTAAGTTGTGTCCTACTCTTTGCAACCCCATGGACTGAAGCATGCCAAGCTTCCCTGTCCTCCACTATCTTCTGGAGTTTGCTCAGACCCATGTGCATTGAGTTAGGGATGCCATCCAACCATCTCATTCTCTGTTACAAACCCTTTCTCCTCCTGCCCTCAATCTTTCCCATCATCAGGGTCTTTTCCAGAGTCGTCTCTTCGAATCAGGTAGCTTAAGTATTGGAGCTTCAGCTTCAGCACCAGTCCTTCCAATGACTATTCAGGGTTGATTTCCTTTAGGACTGACTGATTTCATCTCCTTGCTGTCCAAGGGAGTCTCAAGAGTCTTCTCGAGCACCACAATCTGAAAGCATCAACTCTTCAGCATTCAGCCTTCTATGGACTAGAAGGCTAGTCCAACTCTCACATTCCTACATGACTACTTGAAAAACCATTGCTTTGACTATATGGGCTTTTGTCAGCAAAGTGATGTCTCTGCTTTTTAATATGCTGTCTAGGTTTGTCATAGCTTTTCTTCCAAGGAGTAAACTTAATTTTGTGGCTATAGTCACTGTCTGCAGCAATTTTGGAGCCCAAGAAAAGAATATTTGTCACTGTTTCCACATTTTCCCCATCTATTTGCCATGAGGTGATGGAACCAGATGTCATGATCTTTGTTTTCTGAATATTTAGTTTTAAGCTAGTTTTTTCACTCTCCTCTTTCACCTTTACCCAGAGGCTCTTTAGTTCCTCTTTGCTTTCTGTCACTAGAATAGTATCATCTGCATATCGGAAGCTGTTGATATTTCTCCTGGCAATCTTGATCCCAGCTTGGGATTCATCCTGTCTGGCATTTTGCATTATGCACCCTACATAGAAGTTAAGTACGCAGGGTGACAATATAAAGCCTCAGTATACTCCTTTCCCAATTCTGACACAGTCTATTGTTCCATGTCCGGTTCTAACTTGTTTCTTGACCTGCACACAGATTTCTCAGGAGACAGGTAAGGTGGTCTGGTACTCAATCTCTTTAAGAATTTTCCACAGTTTGTTGTGATCCACACAGTCAAAGGTTTTAGTGTAGTCAACAAAGTCAAAATAGATATTTTTCTGGAATTCCCATGCTTTCTCTATGATGTTAGCAATTTGATCTCTGGTTCCTCTGCCCTTTTCTAAATCCAACTTGTACATTTGGAAATTCTTGATAACATATTATTGAAGTCTAGCTTGAAGGATTTTGAGCATAATCTTGCTAGCATGTGAAATGAGCATAATTGTATGGTAGTTTGAACATTCTTTGGCATTGCCCTTTTCGGGGATTGGAATGAAAACTGACCTTTTCTAGTCCTGTGGCCACTGCTGAGTTTTCCATATTTGCTGACATACTGAGTGCAGCACTTCAACAGCATCATCTTTTAGGATTCGAAATAGCTCAGCTGGGATGCCCTCATCTCCACCAGCTTTGTTTTGTAGCAATGCTTCCTAAGACCCACTTGACTTCACACTCCAAGATATCTGGCTCTAGGTGAGTGACCATACCATTGTGGTTATGTAGGTCATTAGACTTTTGGATAGCTCTTCTGTGTATTCTTGCCACCTCCTTTCGTCTCTTCTGCTTCTGTTAGGTCCTTGCTGTTTCTTTCCTTTATTGTGCCCATCTTTGCATGAAATGTTTCCTTGATATCTCTAATTTTCTTGAAGAGATCTCTGATCTTTCCCATCCTATTGTTTTGCTCTATTTGCACTGTTCACTTAAGAAGGCCTTCTTATCTCTCCCCACTAAAATCAACTACACTCCAATATAAAATTAAATTAAACATTGAAAAAAACCCCACATATTATTGAATAGAATACATATTCCAAAAAGCATTTCATTTTACTGATTGTGTGGTATACAATGCTATCCATTTAATTTCTTATCAATTCTTGGTCATCACCAATTCTTGGAACTCATTTCTCCCTGTTTGTTTTTCCATTTTGGTTCCCAGTCCATGCATTTTCAGCATTCTGGTGCTCAAAACTACTTTGCAGGAAGAAAGCAGAGAAAAAAATGTTTCAAAGGTGAGAGGAAAATCAGTCACTAGTGCTCTTGGCAGCCCATGTCATTGGTTTAGTTGTTTATTTATTCAGTCAACAACTGGAGCATCGACTATGTATCATGAAGAGGGAGGCAGCAGGCTTGAAAAAGAGAAAGCTGCCCCCTCCCCAGTGCGCCCCAAAATAGTGTAGTGTCCAGAGCAGCGGCTGGAGAAGCAGTTAGAGTAGGTGGATATATAACAAGGTGCCGTGAGGATAAGAGGACACCCTCGAGGCAGGGTGTTTTCTGCTTGGAGACATGGAAAATTGAGCTGAATGGCGGTTAAAGAAGGTGTATTCAGAAAGAATAGGAAGGGCACGGAGACACAGAGGAAAACTAATGCATATCTTCTCTCAGGAATGGGGCGCCGAGGCAAGGAAGGTTGAGAACTGCTGTGTGGTTGGGACACTCTGGGCATTAATGGAAGGAACGCAGCAGCAGCAAGAAAGTGAAAAAAGAAAAGGCGGGCGGGGGTGGGGGCGGAGAATTAATTGAATTGTTACTTGGTGCTGATAATGCCAAAAGCTAGTTTAAAATATCCAATCAGAGTTGCAGTTGGATCTCTATTTCTGTTATGCAAATAAGATTATCTATATTATTTTTCTAGATTCCACATATATGCGTTAACATGAACGAACATAGCAACACCAAGGGGGAATGGGGGTGGGTAGGATGAGTTGGGAGCTTGGGACTGACATGTATACGCTATTGATACTACGGATAAAACAGATAATTAATGAGAACCTAGTGTGTAGCTACGGAGAAGGCAATGGCACCCCACTCCTGTACTCTTGCCTGGAAAATCCCATGGATGGAGGAGCCTGGAAAGCTGCAGTCCATGGGGTTGCCTCAGGTCGGACATGACTGAGCGACTTCACTTTCACTTTTCACTTTCATGCATTGGAGAAGGAAATGGCAACCCACTCCAGTGTTCTTGCCTGGAGAATCCCAGGGACGGGGGAGCCTGGTGGGCTGCCGTCTATGGGGTCGCACAGAGTCAGGCACGACTGAAGCGACTTAGCTCAGGGAACCCTACTTGGTGCTCTGTGGAGACCTAAATGAGAAGGAAATCCAAAAGAGTGGGGATATATGTATACACATAACTGATTTACTCTGCTGTACTGTAGAAACTAACCAAACACTGTAAAGCAACTATACCCAAATAAAAACTAATTAAAAAAATAAAAATAGCACAGAAAAAAAGACAAAATTATATTTGGAAAAGAAATAGAAATTTTGAGCAAAATTAAGTAACTATATTAGAACCAGCAGCCTAATTTGGGGAGCCCAGTGCAAAATAAAAATGTGGGGCTGGTTCTTTGTTCAAAATTATGAAGAGTTTCAAGATGGTGATAGGAGAATATTAAGCCAAATATAGGGCCTTTCTGAGCATTGGACCCTATGTGACTACACAGGCTGAATCTGGCCCTGATTATAGTAGACGGAAATTTCAAACATTCACCATGATTCGTTATTAGCATGGATAAACAACTCACAGTTCCAAAAAATGGCGGCTATCACACCAGGCTGGGAGCCTTAGAGTCACTTCATTTTCTCAGCAATTCTATGAGGCACAGATACCCTTCTTAGATACTAGGAGACGAAAGAGCAAAAGAGAAAAGTGATTTTATATATATCTTAGAGATATTCCCTCAGTGCCTTGAGCCATGCTGCATTATAGTGAGCACTCCATACTGACTTGTAACTAAGTGTTTTATTTCTTTGCTCTGAGTTCATCTTTGGCTGAGCCATGAAAGTCCAGACTCTCTGAAGTCAGCCAGAGAGTCTGTGTGTATAGTTGTGAGTGAAAGATAGAAATAGAAAGGACCTCCTTTCACCATTCCAGTTACACCAGTCCATGGAGTCTCAAAACATCTACCTCTAGCAGGAATGAGAGATGGGAATGGGGGGGGGAGGGGCGGCAAAATGCCAGCACTCTCAGAACTCTCCTTTTAAAAAAAAAAACAAAAAAACACAGACACAGCTCTGAGCACAAATTCCATAATTTCCAGGAGAAATTCTGCATTCAGATAGCACATACACAAGAATACTGAATCTATTTTACTTATTTATTTAAATGAAGGATAATTGCTACAATGTTGTGTTGGTTTCTGTGGCACAACTTGAATCTTTCATAACTATGTAACTATATATATATATATATCTCCTTCCTCTTGAGCCCTCCTCCGGCTCAGCACAATCGCACCTTTCTAGGTTGTCACAGAGTATAAGGTTGGGCTCCCAGGGTCATATAGCAGCTTCCCACTAGCTATCTACTTCACACATGTTGTGTGTATATACCTAACAGAGGGCATGGCTACCCACCCCAGGATTCTCGCCGGGAGAATCCCATGGACAGAGGAGCCTGGTGGGCTACGGTTCATAGGGTCTTAAAGAGTCGGACATGACTGAAGTGACTGAGCAGGCAGGCAGGCAGGCAGTGTATATATGTCAATGCTACTTTCTCAATTCGCCCCGCCCTGAATCTATTTTAAAAGAAGTTATTAAATCTTCAGAACCTACAGTAATTTCTGATTTCTCCCAGCAAACCTCCAATTAAGAGTTTCATGAAACAAAGCCTTGCTAGAGGGTTCAGGTTCATCAGCGTGCTCACCCCTCCCCCTCCCTCCTCCGCCTCCCTCCAAAGCTTTGGAAGGACCTGAATCATCTATTGCCATCAATGAAATTCACTTTTTCCACTTAGGATGACAGTAAGAACTGCCACGACCACAACAGACCATTAATTCAACAGTGAAAACCAAAGACTAAATATTTGCTAAAACTCCTTAGATTTTTATAGCGACTTTTTAGCTTACTTGAACAGGTCATCTCTTGCACATTGGGGCAAGTGGGGTGCTTTGGATGGTGTATTCAGGGCTTTCTGTGGAGCCTCTGTCCTTTGGTCTTGGGAGGCCTCCACAACCCCTGTAGCTCAGAGTTCTGTGTGATTAATAGCTCTGCCAGGCATTCCTATTTAAAAACTATTCTTACTTTACATCTTTTTTTTTTTTTTTTCCTCCTCTGTCCCTGATTTTCTCTGATCCTTATTTTTCTCCTCAGCAGAATTACCCACTGTCAGAATTTTCTCCCTACTTTCCCAAGCCTTGTCACTTATATTCCACAGTGTCTTGGTTTGGGGGAGCTTTTGTTCAGTAGATAGCAGGCCTTATGCAAATCTCACAAGTATAACTGGCCAAAAGGTTCAACAAAGTAAATCATCAACTGGTACCTTTTCCCCCTTCTCACACCTCCCACCCTACCCGCCCCCCCCAACCCCCGCCCCATTCCAAATCCACATCCTGAGAAAGAAAGAAAGAAAGAAAGAAAGAAAGAAAGCAACCCACCAAAGGAGACACTACGTCGCTGTAAGCAAAGCGGTAGTTTCTCTGTTCAGCTTGTACAGTGGATGTGTAAGTGGCATTTTCAAAATTATTCTGTCAGCCCCATGACAATTTAATTAATTTATTTTTTTTATCCCGTGCCTCAACTCTGTTGCTTGGGTAGCAATGTCTTGTCAATATCTCACTCAGGTGTAGCAGGGACGGGTCTAACAGCCCTGGGCCGGCAGCCAACTCACCGGTGACTGACGCTCGCTTAACTGAGCAAAGATTTGCTCTGCGTGGAGTGGGGCTTGACTGTACAAGGACCAGTGGTGACAGCCAGGGTGCCGGCTGGAATCCTAACAAAGCTGCTTCCAACGTGTGCTCAGGCGAGCGGAACCAGCACTTAAACTGAATGTTAAGGGGCTTCAATCTTGGTGGTGGTTTTTTTTTTTTTTGCTCCATCATTTACCGTCAGAATAAACCCTGGGATTTTACAGGGAAAACAGCACATTAGGGCACTTAAATCGCAAATCCTTGTACCTTTTTAAAAGGCTGTTGAAGATGTATTAACTTGTAGGAGCAGTCATTTAATTGCTTGCCTCTGCTACCCCACACACTATTTTTTTTTTTTTTAATGACCAAATTAAACCTGCTGCACAAATTTGTGCTTTGAAGTTTCTGCCAAAAGGATCATTCCTTTTAGGGCGTGAGAAAAAGAACTGAAACGCTCTCCTTGGGTACCAATATCTGCAGCTTCCTTCCACCCCCAGACCCCCCACCTTCCCTGTCCCAGAAGTATTCAGACAAAGAAGCAAATCATTGGTGTTTAAATGTTTCAAATTCATTTTCCAAGCCAGGTTCAAATGTCACTATCATAATTCCCTTTGTCATTTCAATGAAAGCCCGTAAGCATTTACAAACGGAGGAATGTTGTACTTACAATTTGGGGATGTGTGATGCAGCCGTGTATCTTAAGAAAAAAAAAAAAAACCTGTTATGTTTATAGGCTGTCCTTCCTGGTCAAAGACAACACCATTCTTGGTAAAGCTGAAGAAATTAGTGAGAAACAGAAAAGTCTTTTCCACACCGTGAACCTGTGAAAACTACTCTTTGCAAGGAGCCGTGGGAGCTGTTAGCAGAGTCTGCTGTTGTTTGAGACTTTGTCTCTTAGGTCAAATGCAGCCCAAAGCCAACAAGATGATTTACCATCTCACCGCTTTGAATCTGATGATATGCAACTGCCGGATGAAATATTTATACGAATTTCCCACTTCACCTATAAAAACCGTAGAGACACGCATAGGTACACAAACAACAGGCAGTCACGGTGCACATTTGTTTAGTTAGCTAGCAATTTTTGGAAGTTGTGTGTGGGTAAGCAGATAGTGTCAGCGTGACAGAGGCAGTACATCTGGGTTGTTCAAGTGCTGGATGCCTTTTCCCTTGGAAAGGAGTCCTGTTCCATTGCATCAGACGCCCCGTAACATGATCTCATCAACCTATGTGAGCATCAGAGGTCCAGGCAGGTCACAAGTCAAATTCTCTCTGTTGCCAATTGAGACTGACATGTGCTGTTGTCTTAAAGATCGCATGGTCCGATTTGGCCAAATGAGTGATCTCCACGAAAAACCAAGGTACAGTTTGTCAAACTGAAAGGCATTTGCAGGCTCGAGTGTTAGGTTTCTTCAATAACAGTTGGCTGAATCTCTCTCTGCAGGTTAAAATACTGTTTTGTAATTGGGAAAAACGAAAATCTTCTTTTTCTTTAGGTCTTTGGTTTTGTTTTGGCTTTGTTTTGTTTCAGTCTGATTTTTAAAGGCACGGATACAAAGGGAGGCTGGTTGGACCTCCTTGGCAGGGACGGGACAGAAGAATGTCTGAGTCTTGTAGGAGAGAAGGCTCTTACACTCCATCTAACCCAAACCCGGTTAGCTGAGAAACAGTTCTTCATTCCTCTGTGGGACTTGGAACCTGGATGCTATAATTGAAAGCCAGTGTATTAAGCATAACACATCAAACCACTGTTAACACCCAGCCTCCCGCAAGGCAGCCTCCTAACAGCTCTGCTTTCTGCCTACAGTCTGTGCAAGCAAGTGGAACCGTCACATGCACTGCATGCTAAAGGCCGCAGCCTTTGTCTTCTCCAAGTTCTGTCTATTTCAGAGGCTAACATGCAGCAATTAGTCTAATTAATGTGAAACAATGAGCTGTGTTACCACTTATCAAATTGATTGTTCCCCTATCAAAACAAAACAGGCTGGCTTTTTGATGTAATTTCAAGAGATGATTTGAAATGTCATGTTGCTGGGAGCCAATTACCTTATGACTAGAGTCACGGTCAACAGAATACATAATTAGCATGAGTTTGGGAAGGCTGCTTACTGCTAGTATGTTAATTAACTGTCTTTTGTCATAAAACAAAAAGGTTGTACGGAAGGTTCTGAAATAGGTCTTTTTTATTTACATTTCTCCGTGCTTATCAACGTGAGGCATGACAATGCAAAAGAATAGAAAATTTGAATTCCCCTACTTCAGATGAATACTCAGCTTGCAAGGTCAGGGCCACGTGCAAACTGCAATGCCATCCACCTAGCTCCAGTCCTGCCCCAGTGTTATTATATTACTCGTGGATTTTAATTAACTATCAGGTAAAACTCAAATGTAAGAAATACCAAGTCCCACGAAATAAATCCCCCCTAACAGACTTCTTTGGAGCTTCGCTTGCATTTGCGCATCTTATGAGGACTGAACAGTGCTTGGCTGACCTGGGAATTCCACTCAGGTGTCATCTTTCTATTTCAATCTTGAAATTTGGAGAGAATAAACCCGTCCTCAAATGATGTTATTGCCTTTGCCACACTGTGACAGAGAGGGGATGTATAACGGCCACCTGTGGGTTTGTAAGGCATCCTATCTATGAGCTAGGACTCCAAAACTCATCTGCAGGTTCCTCTCATCTGGGGGAGCCTGGCAAGTCCATCTTCTTGATTAAAGAACTGATTCTGTACTTCTCGAGCCTGAATGCATTCTGGAGGTAGCTATAATCAGTAACTGACAATGAACAATCAAGTTCACGGCAGCCCGGAGGCATCATGGTTTGACAGGCACGTGGGTCAACTAGCTTCTGGTATGGAGATCAAGTTCAAGTTCCCAGAATTCAAATACAATTGTCCCACTGCCGAAAGATGGCATTGTTTGACATGCAAAAGCAGGGGGTCCTCTCTTGAAGATCCCACAGTTTTTGATGAGAAATGTGCTCCCATCTTGTAAGGGTCCGCCAACTCTTTCCTTTGTTTTTTTTTTCTTGGGATTTGGCTCTAATCTTACAGTCCTATTAGAAGGATCCTCAGAGGGCAAAACAAAACAAAATACAAGACTTCCTTGGTGGCACAGTTGATAAGAAGCCACCTGCTAATGCAGGGGACACAGGTAGTGTCCTTGGGCCAGGAGGAGCCCACATGTTGCAGAGCAACTAAGCCCATGAGTCATAATTGTTGAGCCCAAGTTCTAGAGTCCAGGAGCTTGCAACTGCTGAAGGCCAAGTGCCTAGAGTCTGTGCTCCACAGCAAAAGAAGCCACCGAAATGAGAAGCCCACACATCACAACGAAGAGTATGAAGAGTAGCTCCTGCTCTCTGCAACTAAAGAAAGCATGTGTGCAGCAACAAAGGCCCAGTGCCCCCACCCCACAAAAATCCCACAAAATACAACACCTTGCTATTAGAAATATTAAGTTTACTTTGCAAATTGGATTCTCCATACTAATTAGTTTCCATTTTTCAACAACTTTTTTTCCTGTTTCTAACATCATTAAAATACTATTTAAATATAATATTAAAAAAAAACATTAAATGGTTGGGATGTAGTGCTTTTTCTTCTGGGGTTTGGGTTTCTCATTTTTGCAACGTAGAGTCAGAAACCTTGGGGTGCAGACAGTGGACAGAAAGGACCCGTGAATCAGCTAAACTGGAGAAGAAAGTGAGTTGATGATCAATTCTTCACCTCTCTGTGACAGCTTCTCTTCTTTCTGCCAGTTTAAAAGTTTATTCTGAATGGAGATTCTAGTTTTCAAAACGTTGGATGGGGGAGACAGAACCAACATGAGGATGCTACCTGAGAAATCTGACTCATTAACAATAGCTAACCATCACTAACCTGGAGGAGGAAATGAAAACTCATTCCAGTATTCTTGCCTGGAAAACCCCAGGGACAGAGGAGCCTGGTGGGCTACAGACCATGGGGTCGCAAAGAGTTGGACATGACTGAGCAACTGAACACACACACATCACTGAGAGCTTTTGAGATATGAGAGCAGTGGTACTAACTCCAATATGGACATGAAAAGAAATTAACTAATTTGACTAATTTCATAGCTGTGCATAGAGTTTCTGGTGTGCTTGCCAAATTCCTTCTCTGGACTCAAGAGGTTACAAAACCCTACTGAAGATATGTGGTAGACTGACAGACTTATCAGAGTCTGTCATACAGAGCAAAGTAAGTCAAAGAGAAAAAACAGATATCGTATATTAAAAATGCATGTGGAATCTAGAAAAAGGGTATAGATGATCTAAACTGCAAAGCACAAATAGAGACACAGATGCAGAGAACAAACGTATAGATGCCAAAGGGGAAGGAGAGGAGTGGATGAATTGGGAGGTTGGGATTGACATATACACAGCATGCGTGTGTGCGAGCTCTGTCTCAGTAGTGTCCGACTCTTTGCGACCCCATGGACTGAGGCCCATCAGGCTCCTCTGCTCCTGGGATTCTCCAGGCAAGAAGACTACAGTGGGTTGCCATGGCCTCCTCTAGGTGTATACACACTACTAACTAATGAGAACTCTACTAAATGCTCCATGGTGACCTAAGTGGGAAGGAAACTCAAAAAAGAGGGGATAAATGTAAACACATAGCTGATTCATGACACTGTACAGCAGGAACTGATGCAACATTGTAAAGTAATAAAAGTGTTGGTTGCTCAGTCATGTCCGACTTCTTGTGACCCACGGACTGTAGCCTGCCAGGCTCCTCCGTCCATGGGATTCTCCAGACAAAAATACTGGAGTGGGTTGCCATTCCCTTCTCCAGAGGATCTTCCTGACTCAGGGATTGAACCCAGGTCTCCTGTATCGCAGGCAGATTCTTTACCATTTGAGCAACCAGGGAAGCCTCCTTGTAAAGTAACTATGCTGCTGTGCTAAGTTGCTTCAGTCATGTCCGACTCTGTGCAACCCCATAGACGGCAGCCCACCAGGCTCCCCCGTCCCTGGGATTCTCCAGGCAAGAACACTGGAGTGGGTTGCCATTTCCTTCCCCAATGCATGAAAGTGAAAAGTGAAAGTGAAGTCACTCACTCGTGTCCTACCCTTCGAGACCCCATGGACTGCAGCCTACCAGGCTCCTCCGTCCATGGGATTCTCCAGGCAAGAGTACTGGAGTGGGGTGCCATCGCCTTCTCCAGTAAAGTAACTATATTCCAGTTTAAAAAAAGGTTACAGAACCCTAGTGTTGAATGAAACCTTACAGAAACGCCCTCTCCTATCATCCCGGCCAGTGGAATTTTCCCTACACTGACTCTAACCACTGAAATGTGACTCCTTTCAGGGATGAACCTCTTTGGGGGAATTGAGAGAAATGTGCAAACATCCTCAAAAAGTTCTTGGATCCCTGTGGATAAGAAAACAGAATTCCTGATGTTTGGGTGCTATTATTGCTCTAAAGTGAATGCATGGCTCACAGATAATGTGAGGGGTCACAACATCTGGGCTCTAGTCATTTAAGAGGATGACACAAAGTCTCTATAAAGTGAGGTCTGAAAACAGGTCCCTTCTGAACTAGAAATCTAGATGAGTCTTGATTATAGATCATCCGTGAAACCAAAATGGACAGTTTGGAGACTAAGCATCAGGTTTTGTAACAAGTCCAACAGACAGTTGACTTGTAATATTTACCAGCACTGGTCCCAACCTAACCACTCCTCAGTGCCTCACATTATTACAATACCAAGTTACATCTCATCTGATTCTGCCAAAGGATTGTTCTTTTCTGTTTTCCCCCTCAAATGGGAAGGAAAGTAGTTAAAAATAAAGAGGAAGAGGGGCAAGAGAAGAAACCATGAAGTGGCTGATAGTTGCTGTGCTGCACTGGCTTACATGTATATGTACAGGGTGCCATGCTAAATTCATGTATTACCTTATTAAATTCTCATAAGAACCCTGCAGGGTGAGTATTACTTTTAACTATACCATTTTCTAAATGTTAATGATAAGAAGACTTAGAAAAGATCAGTAACTAACCCAAGGCTTTGGAACTAACATTGACTCTAAAAATCTAGTCCTTCTCACTACACAGGCTGCTTGGTATTTCTGTGGTAGTTTTAAAATTTTAATGCAATATCTCAATAGAATAACGGTCTGCTTTGTTTTTTATAAATGTAAAAGAAAAAAAAAAAGACCTCCGGTTATCATCATTAAAAACAGAGCACCCTGTATGTATATACAATGGAATACTACTCAGCCATAAAAAGGATGAAATGTTGCCATTTGCAGCAACATGGGTTGATTTGGAGGGCATCTGGCTAAGGTGAAACCAGTCAGAAAGAGGAAGACAAATACTGTATGATAACACTCAAATATGGAATCTGAAAAAATATAACAAACTAGTGAATATAACAACAACAACAACAACAAAAACCAGATTCACTGATATAGAAAATAAAAGAGTGGTTACCACTGGGGAGAGGGGAGGGGGAGCAATATAGGGAAAGTGGAATAAAAGTTACAAACTATTAGGTAAAAAATAAGCCACAAGGATATATTGTACAACATGGGAAATATAGCCAACATTTCATAGTAACTAAATGGAGTATAACCTTTAAACACTGTGAATCACTATATCCTACACCCATAACTTACATATGGGCTTCCTGGGTGACTCAGTGATAAAGAATCTTCCTGCCAAGCAGGAGACTCAGGTTTGATCCCTGGGTCAGGAAGATCCCCTAGAGAAGGAAATAGCAACCCACTGCAGTATTCTTGCCTGGGAAAACCCATGGACAGGGGAGCATGGGGGACTACAGTCTATGGGGTCACAAAGCATTGAATAGCACTGAGCAACAAAACAAACTTACATATATTGTACAGCAACCATACTTCAGTAAAAAATAAACACAAAAGACAGAACACCATGGATTAGGGTCAGTAACCACCATCTGCTGCAAAGTAGTATGGAGATTGACCTTTCTCACATTTGAATTCTTGAAAATGAGGGATTTAAGGAAAGCAGGGCAATAGCCACATTTTTGTTCTGCACCCAAAATGTTTTCTTGAAATTTAAGACAAGTTTAAAACAAATCAATGTTTTCAGAAAAGTAGGGCAATTTTTTTTTGTTTGTTTGTTTTATCATTAAACGCTAAAATTCTTCAGAAATGTTTCCTTTGGACTTTCAACAAACCTGATCACCTCCTGCAGAAAACAAGTGCTAAACCAAAAACAGTGTTTCGGGCAGCAGATTCAGCAAGGAATGGAGCACCAAAGTCCAAGGGACTGCGGGCCAGCTCCCTGGAAAGTAGACCAGAGCCATGGAAGCTGGAGGCAGCACCTTGATGGGGCGGGGTGTGCAGCAAGCAGCTCCCACTGAAGTGCCGTTGACACGCCAGCCAAACACTCAGCGCGCCTCCATCACCCTTCACAGAGCTAAGCAAGCTCTTTATGTCCGGAAGCGTTGGGAAAGCCTCAAGTCTGTCTTTTCTCTAACTTCAATCCAATGAGTGGTGGAAATGAAGGAGAGAGAGAGGGATGGAGGAAAAGAGAGGACCAGCTCTGTTCACTTGAAAGGATGGGACCAGTTACATGTCTGAATGCTGTTCCTGCAGACTCTTAGAATCTTTTCTGAGACTGATGGCTGTGAAAATAGAGCAGCAGCAGAGCCCAGCCACCCACCCCCCACATTCAGAGCATCAGAGCTGGTGCCCCTTCTTCAAACTTGCAAGGATGCTTGAAGACCTGCCTTGATGCCCTGGTGCACATCCAGGGACACCTCATGTGCTTTCCCTCTGCCATTTCTACCCCTTCTTACTCCTGGCTACAATCTGCTCACCTATGTTCTGAATGTCAGTATTATGGAATCCTCAATATTGTAAACCTAACAACAGCTTAATAAATACAGTGTTTTTTTGTTTTTTTTTTTTAAGTTTCAGCTGGAGCCTAAGACAGTGTGCTTGGCTTTTCTCTAGTCCTCTTAGAGCCTGAAAATAGCAACAGGCCTTAAAGCACAAGCAGACCTTGGAGACGCAAGTTCAGTTCAAGATCACCACAATAAAGTGAGTATCACAGTAAAAAAAAATTAAATAAATGAAATAAAACAATCCTTACATGCTGTTGTGGTGGTACACATGTCAGTGTTCCTATATGTTAAGCCTCAAAGGAAAAGTAAAGTTTGGGAAGAAGGCAAGATAGAACTTGAGGGAAGAGAAAGAACTTTAGAGACACAGGTTTTTGGGAAAGCCTCAAAATGTGATAAGCGACAAGGTGTCATACACAATGTGGGTCAGTAGTAGATGTAATAGATCACATATATACCCGTATATATGTAAGTATTTTTGCTTAAGAATTAGCCCACTTTCCAAAAAGCAACGCTTGGGAACAAATAGGAGAGGCACGTTGAAACTAAAACGTAACCTGCCTTTATGCACAGCCCTGATCAAAACATAGTAGATCATTGAGCTTTGTGTTGAGAAGCAAAGCAAATTTCAGAAACTAAAGAGAGGTAAGATGCATCACATAGGGCTTCTTCAATGGTAAAGAATCTGCCTGTCAATGCAGGAGACACAGGTTCGACTCCTGGGTGGGGAAAATCCCACATGCCGCGGAGCAGCTAAGTTCGTGCACCACAACCATTGAGCCTATGCTCCAGCGCCCAGGAACCGCAACCACTGAAGCCCATGCAGCCTGGAGCTCGTGCCCGGCAGCAAGAGAAGCCACCGCAATGAGAAACCTGCGCACTGCAGCTAGAGAGCAGCCGCTGATCGCTGCAACTAGAGAAGAGTCTTCGGAGCATCGAAGACCCAGCACAGTCAAATCAATCATAAATAAAGTAAATTAAAAAAAATTTTTAAGATGCATCAAATACTGGACAATTGGATGTGTTCACACGTATATGGAGAATGTGAATTCTACAAAGGTTTTTTTTTTTTTTTTAAACAAGAAGCTATAGTGGCTCTTTGGAAAGGGTTTGGTATGGGAGAAGACAAAACCTATCAAACAAAATAAGATAATATAAATATTTCATTTAGTTGTTATCATCTCTTTTTATGATGATGAGAAGACATTATTATCATATTTTTTACTCTAACTCATAAAAAATGGTCAATCTTCCACATGTGTAATGGGCTAGAGCACACTAATCTTAGTTTGGCATAAAGCTCATACAAACCACTCAATATTTTCAATATAAATGTAATGACTTCTGATTTTAGGAAAAAATAACAATGCTCAAGAAAAACCCATCACTGGTTAACTCTAAACTCTCCTATTGGTCATTTCTGTAAGTATGTGCACTTGCAAAAAATAAAATAAACTTTCTGCATATTCATTATGAAGAAGATGGATGATAATCAGTAGGAGAGACAGCAAATTTCTTCTTGAGGATTAGGCTCCAATTGGTTGCATTTCAACATCAACCTGGCAATTTTACTATTAAGTCAGCAGAAGTGAGTCCTCGTACGGTATGCCACTTACTCCCGGAGAACATCAGGCAAAGGGAAGAGAACACGCTAGAATAAATTGTGCATTATTTCTGGCATTAGTTAAAGGAACAGAGCATTATAAGGAAAAAAATACAGTACCATTGATTTTTACAGGTGTTTAATACAGATAAGCTGAAAAAAGGGTTTCCATTTTAAGCCCAGTGATGGCTAAAGATGCATTCAAATATGTTCAAAAGCAATCTAAAGTCTTCTAAAATGGTGTTTAAGCTATTCGAGCAAAACGTAAATAGTTTTTGTCATAGTACTGAGGAAGGTAGAACAAAAAACAGATTCCAAGGAGCTGACTCTGGCACATTGCCGGCCACTGTAAAATCAGGGGGTCATTAAAACAGAGGTAATACTGTTTATCCATTACATGATCACAGGTTATTCGGTGAAAACTGTCACAGACTGTCCTTAGAAAGGTAGGCGGCATAATTACCCTGGAAGTCTCCTTAGGTCCACTCTTAGGAGAAGAGAATGAAAGAAACAATCAAACTGATGACTCCTATGTGTGTTTAAGAGAGTCACTACAGAAAGAAACTAAATCCGGATGCTTTATCATATCTACCTAGTTTTAACACGTTTCTTTAAAGTTCATTTATAAAGAATGGGAACATATTTGACATATTGAAGTGCTCTGCAGAAACCAAATTATAAAGAAAAGTTGATGTTGGCAGAATTCCTGAACGGATAATGTTTGTTTCACTTATTTGAGGGGGGAGGCATTGGCCTCCAATTTCTGCAGACTGTTTGTTCACACAGTAGACCACATAACAAATAAAGCAAAAGCGATAGCTGCCCATGTCTGACCACGTAACTAGAGCATTCAGAGATGCTATGAGACAGGGAGAGAGATGTTTGCTTCAGGCATTTTTCACTATGTATTATGATCTGTCTTCTCATTAGCAATCAGCTTTTCTTTCTTAGAAATACATATCGATAATTCTGGTTCAAATACAAGTCCAGTTCCGTAAGTTTGGATCCCTTGAACATTTTTAAAAATTTTGCTCCCCTCTCTTCCATGACATTGGCTGGATGTCCTCTTTTCTAACTCTTTTGATCATATCCTAACTGATGGCAGGGTCGAGGCTCTTGTGAACAAAGAAAGAGGACATGGTTAGCCAACGCCTCTCTGGTCAGTTGACAAACACAAATTTAGTGCCTCTTTCCCATGCATCTAGCACCGAGGACAGGGCTGATATAAATGAGGACAGAAGGGACTCAGTAGACAAAAATATCCCTCTCACAACAGGTATTAGAATAATTACAATACGTCATGTTAACTAGGATGAAAGAGCACTGTACAGCTGAACAGTTAAGCTGAACATTGTGAAGTATGAGCTTCAGGGGAAGCCAAGTGAACTTGGAGAGATTTATTGTAGTGATGCCCAGTCACTAACACATCCCGTGAGCTGCGACAGCTGACTCATGTTCTGGAGATGCTGAAGTGGAAATCCCAGGACTCAGAAGCTGCTATTTGTTAAACACATGATATGATCAGCTGCAAGTCAGAGCACCTAGACAAGTGATCTTGACAAGCCTGGTTAGTGATACTTGGGGACACACACTGGCTCAGCTGTGATCATGTCTCAGAGTTTCCACAGGAAAAGTGTCATGAGACTCCTTTATGTCATCGGTGCTGAGGGACATGTAAACGCAGCCTTAGTAATATCATGAACTCGGTAATATTTTGGAATCTAGTTATACTTGCAATATTATAAAACTTTTGTTAAAATGGATGTGGGAACACGACAACTCAGAGGACACTGGAATTTATATTATGCGATGTCATACTAGGGTTTCCTTGGTGGTTCAGAAAGTAAAGAGTCTGCCTGCAATGCAAGAGGCTTGGGTTCAATCCCTGGGTCAGGAAGATCCCCTGCAGAAGGGAATGGCAACCCACTCTAGTATTCTTGCCTGGAAAACTCCATGGACAGAGGAGCCTGGTGGGCTACAGTCAGTGGGATTGCAAAGAGCTGGACACACTGAGCAACTAACACTGAAGTTATACTATCAATTTTAATTCTACATATATGGGGCAGCAGGAACATGAGTTTCTTTTTTCTCCTTACAAAAACAAATTTTTATTCAACATTTACAATGTTGTGTTAGTTTCAGGCATACAGAAAAGTGATTGTAATACATAAATATCTATCTCTACATAGCTTTCTATATATCTATTTTTTTAAACTCTTTCCCATTATAGATTATAACAACCTAAATGGGGAAAGAATTTGAAAAAGAATATATATATATATATAGATAGATAGATGGATAGATAGATAGATATCTGTGTGTGTGTGTGTGTGCGTGTGTGTGTGTGTGCGTGTGTGCTAAGTTGCTTCAGTCATGTCCAGCTCTTTGTGACTCCATGGACTATAGCCCACCAGGCTCCTCTGCCCATGGAATTCTCCAGACAAGAGTACTGGAGTAGACTGCCACGTCCTCCTCATATATATGTGTGTGTGTGTGTGTGTGTGTATAAAACTGAATCACTTTGCTGTACATATATGAAAGAAAGTGAGGGTGAAAGTTGCTCAGTTCAGTTCAGTCACTCAGTCGTGTCCGACTCTGTGACCCCATGAATCGCAGCACACCAGGCCTCCCTGTCCATCACCAACTCCCTGAGTTCACTCAGACTCATGTCCATCGAGTCAGGGATGCCATCCAGCCATCTCATCCTCTGTCGTCCCCTTCTCCTCCTGCCCCCAATCCCTCCCAGCATCAGAGTCTTTTCCAAAGAGTCAACACTTCGCATGAGGTGGCCAAAGTACTGGAGTTTCAGCTTTAGCATCATTCCTTCCAAAGAAATCCCAGGGCTGATCTCCTTCAGAATGGACCGGTTGGATCTCCTTGCAGTTCAAGGGACTCTCAAGAGTCTTCTCCAACACCACAGTTCAAAAGCGTCAATTCTTCAGCGCTCAGCCTTCTTCACAGTCCGACTCTCACATCCATACATGACCACAGGAAAAACCATAGCCTTGACTAGACGGACCTTAGTCGGCAAAGTAATGTCCCTGTTTTTGAATATGCTATCTAGGTTGGTCATAACTTTTCTTACAAGGAGTAAGCGTCTTTTAATTTCATGGCTACATTCACCATCTGCAGTGATTTTGGAGCCCAAAAAAATAAAGTCTGACACTGTTTCCACTGTTTCCCCATCTATTTCCCATGAAGTGATGGGACCAGATGCCATGATCTTCGTTTTCTGAATGTTGAGCTTGGAAAGCATCACTACAAACAAAGCTAGTGGAGGTGATGGAATTCCAGTTGAGCTGTTTCAAACCCCGAAAGATGATGCTGTGAAAGTGCTGCACTCAATATGCCAGCAAATTTGGAAAATTCAGCAGTGGCCACAGGACTGGAAAAGGTCAGTTTTCATTCCAGTCCCAAAGAAAGGCAATGCCAAAGAATGCTCAAACTACCGCACAATTGCACTCATCTCACATGCTAGTAAAGTAATGCTTAAAATTCTCCAAGCCAGGCTTCAGCAATACGTGAACTGTGAACTTCCTGATGTTCAAGCTGGTTTTAGAAAACGCAGAGGAACCAGAGATCAAATTGCCAACATCCACTGGATCATGGAAAAAGCAAGAGAGTACCAGGAAAACATCTATTTCTGCTTTATTGACTATGCCAAAGCCTTTGACTGTGTGGATCACAATAAACTGTGGAAAATTCTGAAAGAGATGGGCATACCAGACCACCTGACCTGCCTCTTGAGAAATCTGTATGCAGGTCGGGAAGCAGCAGCTAGAACTGGACATGGAACAACAGACTGGTTCCAAATAGGAAAAGGAGTACGTCAAGGCTGTATATTGTCATCCTGCTTATTTAACTTATATGCAGAGTACATCATGAGAAACACTGAACGGAAGAAACACAAGCTGGAATCAGGATTGCCGGGAGAAATATCAATAACCTCAGATATGCAGATGATACCACCCTTATGGCAGAAAATGAAGAGGAACTAAAAAGCCTCTTGATGAAAGTGAAAGTGGAGAGTGAAAAAGTTGGCCTAAAGCTCAACATTCAGAAAATGAAAGTTGTTCAGTCATGTCCAACTCTTTGTGACCCCATGGACGGTATGCTGCTAAGTCGCTTCAGTCATGTCCAACTCTGTGAGACCCCAGAGACAGCAGCCCACCAGGCTCCCCCATCCCTGGGATTCTCCAGGCAAGAACACTGGAGTGGGTTGCCATTGCCTTCTCCAATGCATGAAAGTGAAAGTGAAGTTGCTCAGTTGTATCTGACTCTTAGCAACGCCATGGACTGCAGCCACCAGGCTCCTCCGTCCATGGGATTTTCCAGGCAAGAGTACTGGAGTGGGTTGTCATTGCCTTCTCTGATGGACGGTATAGTCCAGGGAATTCTCCAGGCCAGAATACTGAAGTGGGTGGCCTTTCCCTTCTCCAGCAGATCTTCCCGACCCAGGAATCAAACCAGGGTCTCCTGCAATGCAGGAGGATTCTTTACCAACTGAGCTATGAAGGGAGCATATATATACATATATATAGCAATATATATATTGCTGTGTACATATATATGCATGTGTGTGTATATATATATATAATACTGCATCATTTTGCTGTATACCTGAAACTAACATAACATTGTTAATCAACTATACAGCAATATAAAATAAAATTAAAACAAAGAAATCACTTAAGTGGTAAGAAAAATAAATAAATAAATGTCATCCAATTTTAACTCACAAAATAAATAATAATCAAAAACCAAAAAAAGACATGGAATATTACTTTGAAACCAGAAAATCAAGGTCAAAATCTTCGCTTGACCAACATTAAGCAGCACTTGATAGATCATTTAAGTTCCCAGGCACCTTGTCTGGGGAATCAGGAAGGGGGATGGGGAATCAGGAAGGGTTGCGCCTCTCCGGGATGTCATAGTGAAGCTCATACAGGTGTATATGCACGAAACTGCCCATCGATGCTGAAGCACTCTACATAAATTGTTGTTATTGCTATTCACCTGGGTTTATACCAGGATATCCTGCTTGCACAGGATGAAAATCACTCTTGGAACATGCTCACTCCCTGGGGAGAGGAGTCTTACCACTCTTGTGAATTTGAGGAATAATGTCTGAGTTGCATTAACTGGTGTTTATTAATGTATTATGAACCTCTGCCGTGGCATCTGATTCACAATAAAAAGATTAAGCAGACTAATTTGTCATTTATTTTCCAATGCCTGCTTTCCTGCCCGAAGCACCACTAATATCCCAGGAGCTCGTCAACCCAATTATTTCCCATTTTGCATTACTTGCTGAAAATAGTGCTAATGTGCCCAAAAGGCTTTGCTTCTTGGTGTTGGGGAAAAAAAAAAAAAAAAAAAAAAAAAAACAAGAAAAACCACTCCTAAAAAAAAAAAAAATAACCGCTCCTGCTGTAGCCATCTCAATACTGTTGTCATTGGGTGAACAGTACCACTGGGCTATAGCTAGTAATCAAACTAAGTTAGCAGCCTTATTGCACTGTGGACACAAGCCACGGCCTGTGCTTATCGAGTATTTATTTTTGGGTGGAAGGGAATTCCATCTGTAGAATGAAATTCACAAGCTAGAGGGAGCTGATTATACTCTGCCTATACATTAATACACGAATCATTTTGTTTGCTTGCTGGGGAAATTGGATGTCAAAAGCGCTCAAATAACTGGTGAAATCAACTTTTTTTTTCTTCTCAAAATGTTCATAATCAGTTATTTAGACAACTTCAAATATTAATTTGCAAGACTAATTTGTGAATGTAGACACAACTCATTATTAATAGAAGCATAAAGATTTCTCATCTATTTTTTAAATCCAGCCTCATAAATGGTTTTTAACCTTAATATGTAACAGTTCTAGCTACTTTCTTCAGTCTGTTTCCCTTTGAAAATGTGCTTTTTGCTTTATCCCAGGAGTTTCTGTACTGCTTAAGGCAAAATACTCCAGCATACATTCACAGCTATGAACTGTAAACATTTTTCTACCTTATTCTGCCCAAGGCTCAGAGCCAGTTTAAAATGTCTGTGGATAGTTTCAGAACCCTACAAGACTCCACAGAGTCATGAAAAATGATTATTTTTTTAAAACTTGCCAATTTTCCCAGCAATGTAAAATTTATATTTTTAAAACCTGATCATTTTAGCTGTGGGGAGATACTGACTAAAAACATAGTGTTTTTTTCTTTCAAATATGATCAGCTTCAAAGATGAGATGCTGTAGATTAAATTAATCTTTGTGAGGTTATTTCTTACCATTATTTTCTTAAATCCTTCCCTCACTTTAATCAAGAACAGGAATGTTATAGGCTAGATGTAGGGAAGAAACATAGATTAGTGGTTAGTATAATAGCCGGAAAGCCAGGAAAGGTGAATTCTATTCTTGGCCAAGTGGTCTTAGGTGAGCTCATGATTTATAGCCTCAGTTTCTCCATCTATAAACAGAAAGTGTTGCACTTTACCACAAAGGAGGGCTGAGCACTTTAAAAGGATTATTTTCTTATCATTATCCTAACTTTATAGAATAGGTAACTGAGGTGTGCAGGCGTACTAAGTCACTTTAGTCATATCTGACTCTTTGCAACCCCATGGACTGTAGCCCACCAGGCTCCTCTGTCCATGGGATCCTCCAGGCAAGAATACTGGAGTGGGTTGCCATGCCCTCCTCCAGGGCATCTTCCTGACCCAGGGATCGAATTCGTGTCTCTTACGTTTCCTGGTAGGCAGGCCCTTTACCACTAGTGCTACCTGGGAAGCAACTGAGGCACAGAGATGTTAAGGAACTGCCCCACGGTCACACAGCTGGGAGCCAACTGCAAAGGCTGAGTTCTAACCCTTAGGCCACAGCATTCTACATCCTTGGCCTCGAGGAATGGAATAGACCGTGGATCCAGTCCAGAAAACTGTCAGAATAGGGGCCCAGATTATCCCTGTCCTCTTGGGCCTTTGTGGATATTCTCCCAAACTCACATTCTCTGGGCAACTCCTGCCACCTGCCTTGCGGGGAGGACCACCCGGACTCAGGCCTCCCTAGCAGTGTTGCTCCTGGCAGCCCCCGCGCACGGCAGTTGCCACGCAGCAGAGCTTCATCTGCTAGCTGAACCCGAGCGAGACCTCTGGGCACGGTCAAGTGCAGCTGGCGGAGGGAGGCTCAGATTTCCGATGAACACAATGGAGCAGCACCATCACATGACCATTACGAAAGCACACGCTGGCTGCTCGCTTTTCGCACAGAAGTGCATGAACCATTTAAAACTTCCCCCCTTCACCGCTTCCCCCCAGCCCCAGCTGCCCCCATCTCTAGCTCTTCCATGCCTTCCTACGGGTAAAGTTCAGCCAGGGGACTATTGGCCAGATGTTATCTGGTGTCATTAGCTTCTTTGCAAAACGAGGACCAAACACAACGCAGAAACTGGCTTTCACTGCACTGTTGCTGACAGCATTGACCCCAAATGGCACACTTGCAGAGCAGACAGGAGCACCACTGAGGCTCCTCTCTTTGAACCTGGTATTGGTGGGAACAGCCCACTTAACCTTGACTTCCACAGAGGCTAAGAGAATGCCCCTTTCACTACTAGAAGTCATTGTCCGTATCAGAGCAAACTTGCCAGAAGCAGAGCAAAGGTTTAAAAGGTCTCACCACATCATTTCTTCGGGGTGCTATACGAAACATGGTTTTAAAATATCCCGTGTTATTGGGTGCACAACTGAAGTGACTTAGCAGCAGCAGCAGCAGGGGCTGTCCATTAGGAACTGTGGTCATTTAACATGTATTGTAATTGTGAATTCAAAAGAAGCTGTTGATCTTCATATTTCATGAATCTGATGAAGCAGTGAATAGTAAAATGATGCTTTTTGTATTTAAGCCAAAAATAAGGATTACAGTAAAAGAACCAAACTTATGGAAATGTCCTAGTTTTTTAATGTGCCTGGAAGGTTGCAAATGGTATATACCTAACTTCTCTGAAATTCAAGGGTGTTTACATGCAATTGCTAGATTAATATTTGCACATTTAAAAGAACTAAACTGGCTAAACAGAAGTCTGGTATTCACTAAAATCTAACTTGAGGGAACAGGGAAAAAAAAAAAGGAATCATACATACGACTTTTAAGATATTTGAAAAGCTTCTCCTTATAAAGAGGTCTTTCAAAGACAGCAAACACTGAAGATTTGCCAATGAAGAAAGAAAATCTTTCCAAATAAGTCATTTAAACAATGTGGCGCTTATATCAAGGCTTTCTTATCTTATTCGTGGTTCAGAGAAAACATTTTGTGATCTTTTTATACTCAGATCATCTCTTCACAAAACGTTGCTTTCTTTGGTTCAAAAAATCAAAACTAAGCTTGAACAATTTTGCAGTAAAGCATCACATAGTGCACGCTGTTAATATTAAGGAAAATAACAACAAAAAAAAAACCAGGAGCTTAGTGAGTCAATACAGAATAGACTTTTTTTACAAGAGGAAATACTTGGGGAAAACTTGCACACATCAAATAATGTCTGGAAGTTGTGAAATACTCTGGGAAACAAACTTTTCTTCCTATAAATATTGAAAAAGAACAGCTACAAGATGCAACTGAACTACTGAACTCAATTCTTGGTCTTTAAAATGTATTTCAATAGAATAGCCAATGTACCATCTCAGTATGAAAAAATGATGTACAGTAATAGCATTCTTAAAAATGAATTAAGAACACATTGTCATCAACTCCAGCAAAAATAATAAAGGTAGAAAAGATTAAGAGGCAAGCATATCTTTCAGAATTGTAAAATGGGTTTATAGGTCTTCTAATAACAACTTTTACTCAAACCTTACATAAATAGGCTTAGATGATACAAATATTATGTGGGCTGTGTGGACACTCCCAGCTTCCTAATCATGTTTAGGGATTATTTGATAGAACAGAGACATTTCATTCCTATTGGGCTGAGGGATTACTGCAAAGAAACATCTAATATTCCATTTTTTAATTTCATGCATTTTTTATTTACCTTTAATGATGCTGTATATATTCATCATCCTGAAATATTAAAACAGTATGAAAAAAGTAATAAATTGGTGGAAAATTTAGGGAATAGGAATGCAACAGCACGCAAATCATACACTATCAAGTGCTTGATACACATTTAAAATTACTGCCGACTACGGCAAAGCCAAATTCCTAGCAGATTTCTGAAGCACAAAGTCACAATAAGAAGATCAGCAGAACAGACTGAAATAATAGAATATTCATCCCTCTAATCCATGTGCAATTCTTTAGGGCTTTTTTTTTTTTAACAATGCATATGAGGTCTGACTGTATTCAGGATTTAAATAAGTTGTCTCTCTCCTTCCTGCTCCTCTCTGTTTTTATATATAAAAAAAGTATATATAGTTATCATTTCTGCATTGCTGCACCATGGAAGACAAGGTTAGCACATTTCCTCACATCTCAAATGAAACAATAGCATCTTTAAACAACAAAAGTGTGAAAAGAAATGCAATGTATTCATCCCACCAAAACCTCCTGAACCAGATTTTTGGGAAGAAGGAAAGTTGACATCATTTATAGGGGAAATGAAATGATGTTCTCTGGTCACTTCATTACCAATTAATGAACTGATATAATATTGCATTTAAATATCGACCAGGAAAGCAAAAAGCTGGCATTTCATCTCTGCTTTATTCGCCGTCCCCTGCAGACAGATGAGACTGTCTGTTGGGTATTAAGAAACGTTGCAATGAAGAATAGAAAATGACAGAGAAAGAAGCTAGCATCACCAAGTTTGGGATGAACTTTTCTGCGAGAGCGCTTGGAAGTCTGGGGAAGTGGAAGGACACGCTGGCCATCAGATGACCAGCTGTCAGTTCAACTGTCAGGCGCCTGGTGGTTGCATCGTCATCCTCGCAGCCCATGTTCTAATTGCCCCGTGTTAACAGAAACTGCCTTCCAGCAAGAAAGTGTTTTTAAATTACCTTCTTTAGGTTTCTTTGTATATACTGTTTTATTTAAGGAGAATTTATTGCCTTGTGCCTGCATGCCTGCTTAGTCACTCAGTCCTCTCCTACTGTTTGTGACCCCCTGGACTGTAGCCCGCCAGGCTCCTGTATCCATGTGATTTCTCAGGCAAGAATACTAGAGTGGGTTGCCATTTCCTTCTCCTAGGGATCTTCTTGATCCGACCCATGTATCTCTTGCACTGCAGGTGGATTCTTTACCCACTGAGTCACTGGAGAAATACTGCCTTGTAATAAAGAGGAAAATCAGTGTAACAGAAACTACCAAATATGCTATGTATTTTTAAAAATCTCATACATCTCTCAAACCAGTCAATCCTAAAGGAAATCAACCCTGAATATTCCTTGGAAGGACTGATGCTGAAACTGAAGCTCCAATACTTTGGTCACCTGATACAAAAAGTTGACTCATTGGGAAAGACCCTGCTGCTGGGAAGGATTGAGAGCAAGAGAAGAAGGGGTTGATAGAGGATGAGATGATTGGATGGAATCACTGATTCAATGGACATGAGTTTGAGCAAGCTCCAGGAAACAGGGAAGGAGAGGGAAGCCTGGTGTGCTACAGTCCATGGGGTGGAAAAGAGTCGGACACAACTTAGCAACTGAACAACGACAACATCTCTCATTCTAACATTTCTCCTTCTTTATGAGGCTTTCTTGCATTCACCCAACACTCTTGGTCTGTCCTTCGAGCTAATGTTGCTAGTGAGTGTCTTATGGCCTAAATCACATTCTGTCTTGTGGTATGGTCCTCTGCCTCCTAACATGCCTTTTGAAAGACTATGTCCTTTCAGGGCAAAGGCTGGGTCTTCGTCCCCATTATCTTCTCTCTTACAATGCTGATCACAGCTCATTGTGCCTAGTGGGTATTTAGTAATTTCTCATTGTTACTGACTGAACTAAAATTAGTTTTATTAATTGTCTTCATTTGTGTGATACTCTGTTTTTCAGCTCACTACTCCAATTAGACAATCCTACCAGTTGTCAATGAGGTTAGTTATCATGAATGACACTAAACACAGAGTTACAACACCTTTCAGAAAATGAATTGGAGAGAATCTGCATGTCCTTCCATCTCAGCAATGCCCCTAACAGAGAAGAGGGTGTGCAGCTTTGCAGAATGAGGAAAGCATTTACAGAAAGCGGAGCAGAGACAAACAATGCAGTGTTGGAAATAAAAGTTTCCCATTCACATCAAGCAATAGAAAAATGTATAGGAAATGAAGAGGGTATATGGCAGAGAGAAGAAGAGTTCTTCACCCTACTTAGAGAAAAACAGGGACTTCTTCAGGGAAAGACAGACTACCACACCCAAACTTAATACACATTAAAGCAAAGCTTGCTAAAGATTTCAGTGGGCAGGGCAGCCCTAAGGAAGTTCCCACGTTCCAGACCACAGCTCACAGAATCCTTTGCTAAGACCTCTTTGCATTTGCCTGGCTGTGATATGTCTCCATTCCTCTCCAGCCCTCACAATGCATTCCAGTCAAGGAAAGCTGAGAATCCATCCAATTTTAATCCAATTCCTTCTTGAAGATTTTAAGCTTATTCCTTCATTCCATTTTAAAGACATTAAGACAGTCGAGAGTGAAAGACCAGGAAGCCTGGCATGATGCAGTCCATGGGGTCTCAAAGAGCTGGACACGACTTAGAGTCTGAACAAGAAGAGCAAGACACTCGAGGGGAGAAAAATATTCAAAATATGGCAATGATGAATGGCAAGAGGAAAAGAGGGGAGAACAACTTATTAGAACTGATATAAACTGTAGGAAAAATCAAACCTCATGTCTTTGTATACCCCTCTCTGTCTTATGTCAGAACGAACTGCCTTCGGCCCTAATTATGACAGGATGATCCTATCTACGACATGATATCATCTTTTCAGCTCAAGTTCTCACATCACTAAGCCTCTCGACTCCAGGCAATCATTCAAGAATTCAGAAGTGTTCTCAAGTTCTTATGTGAACCAAGATGTGTCAACTCCGAGCAGGTGGTTCAGCTGCTCTGAGATTCTTCGCTGAGTACATCCAACACGCGGCTTAAGCCTCTTAAAACAATGTGTGCACTGCTTGCAATTAGCCACCCAGATCTGCTAGGGTCAATAAACTCCCTGATATTTATAACTGATGACAACAGGTCAAGGTGTCACATATGATATGGCAGAGAGAGTAGGAAGATGGCGACTTTTAAATTCTATACCAAGTGCCAACTCCATTCACAAAAGCTTCTCTTCCTACAGAAGGACTCCTCCCCTTACCTACCCAGATATCTCTTTCTGGTTTCATGAACTTTGCTTTCCCTGGCTTCATGGGTTGCTAATATTTGATCAGTTCTTTTTTTTTTTTTTTTTGGAAAATATTTCTAAAACACAAATAAACTATGTTACGAACTTTATAGAGCCTGACTTGATTTTACAGATTCTGTTTTATATGTGCTAATTCTTATTGAAGTCTGAAATAACAGGGATGTCTCAAGGTTAAGCCAACTGTCATAGATACTTGGAAAGCAGAGCCATTGATAACAACCGCTGTCATCACTCTTACCTTGTCTGCTCCCTCCTTCCAGGACAGATGTGAGCTTACTTAAATGAGTCAATACAGATTTCCCTGCTTCCAGCCCATACTGTCTTTTCTGGAAGTAGCTATTTAGTAGGAGTCTCAATTTGCTAGAAAATACTCTCGGTTTTACCCATTCAACTAAACCATTGAAAACTCTTGGGGTCTTGTGGGGTTAATGATGGTCATATCATCCATATCATTTCCATATCATTCAAACCTAATTTGTTGCCAAATTTCCATATCATTCAACCTTATATGTTGCCTTATCTGAGTCCCACAATGATATTTATGATTTCCATTTCACTATTATCGTGTATTGCCACATGACTGCTGCTGCTGCTAAGTCGCTTCAGTTGTATCTGACTCTGTGTGACCCCATAGACGGCAGCCCACCAGGCTCCCCCATCCCTGGGATTCTCCAGGCAAGAACACTGGAGTGGGTTGCCATTTCCTTCTCCAATGCATGAAAGGGAAAAGTGAAAGTGAAAACGCTCAGTTGTGTCCGACTCTTAGAGACCCCGTGGACCGCTACTTGCTTACAAAAGCTGGGCTTTAAAACTGAGTTTGGATGGACTCAGAGCTCAGGTGGCCAGCCTCCAGGTGGAGTTACAATCTCTTCCACCTGGTTTCCCTGGTGGCTCAGACGGTAAAGAATCCAATTGCAATGCAAGAGACCCTGGTTCAATCCCTGGGTCAGAAAGCTCTTCTGGAGAAGGGAATGGCTGCCCACTCCAATATTCTTACCCAGAGAATTCCATGAACAGAGGAGCCTGGTGAACTACAGTCCACGGGGTCATAAAGAGTCAGATATGACTGAGTGACTAACACTTTCACTTTCCACCTGGCTGAGCAGGATGGCAATTGGAACTCTGGCATAATCACACCCTTACCTTATAGAAATGCTGGCATGATAAATCTCAGGATCTCAAAATCAGACCATCTTACTCTTTCAATCAAGATGGATATGTATATTTTAGAATTATTTGACAACGACATTAGTTGATACTCAATTTCAACTCAGATGAAGGTATATCCTGTGCCCAGGTTAAGGTATATACTGTAACCTTAAAAGTCACTGCGGAGAAGGCAATGGCACCCCACTCCAGTACTCTTGCCTGGAAAATCCCATGGATGGAGGAGCCTGGTGGGCTGCAGTCCACGAGGTCGCTAAGGGTCAGACTCGACTGAGCGACTTCACTTTCACTTTTCACTTTCATGCATTGGAGAAGGAAATGGCAACCCACTCCAGTGTTCTTGCCTGGAGAATCCCAGGGACGGGGGAGCCTGGTGGGCTGCCGTCTATGGGGTCGCACAGAGTCAGCCATGACTGAAGCCACTTAGCAGCAGCAGTAAAAGTCACTGATCTACAGACTGGTGGTTGCCAGAGGTAGTAAGTGGGCAAAACTGATGGAAAGGATGTGTTAGTCACTCAGTCGTGTCCAGCTCTTTGTGACCCCATGGGCTATAGCCCCCCAGGCTCCCCTGTCCCTGGAATTCTCCAGGTAAGAATACTGGAGTGGGTAGCCATTCCCTTCTCCAGGAGATCTTCTTACCCCAGGGATTGAACCCAGGTCTCCTGCATTGCAGTCAGGATTCTTTACCATCTGAGGCACCAGGGAAGCTGGGAAAAAATTGGTGAAGGAGAACAAAACGTACACACTTCTAGTTATACAATAAATACGTCATGGGGATGTAATGTATAGCATGATGACTAGACTTTACAATACTGTCTGGCATATGTGATAATTGCTAAGAGAGTAAAACTTAAACGTTATCACAAGAAAAAAATTTTAACTCTGTGTGGTGGTGATAGATGTTAACTAAGAAAATAAGTCACTGTTGGAAAATGGAGTTTTGATATTTTCTGAAAGTCTGAATTGATGAAAAAATATATAAAATAAAACACTTGGAGGAAACCAACTTTTTAACAAACCCAACTAAAATCATCTCAAGGGTAAAAAGGATGACCAACAACAAATGAAAATATATCTCTCAGAAATAAATAATGGTTTAAGGGTTGCAACTACACTTAGAAAAGCACTTGCAAATTGATAAAATTTTTAAAAGGGTGTTCTTAAAGCAGAAAACTCTTTCCCTCAGTACTCCCACCTTAAGCCATTTGAACCTGTTGGCAAACACCTATCGTTGTCCAGCAGCATGAATTAAGCAGGTGTGTGGAAGGCTTATCTTCAAGTCATCGAGGATTTCTGCCACTCCTTAGGCTTGGGCTGCTCCTGGGTATCATGGATTATCAGTGTGTGTTCCTTCATCTGTTTATATAAACGGGCCAATGGCTGTTGAAACACTTCAGGGCACTTAACTAAAGCAAACACAGCTCTTGAACTTTAAATATCCAACAAGAGGAGCCATTGACAAGGAGGACTTGACTTAGCAAATCTCAGTATCATTTGGAACCTTACTACAATCTTCCAGATTTACAAAGAAGGCACACAACCCCGACGCTTATCTTAACTTTGGCTCCACACAGAAGACACCATCCTGAGTTGAGACAAGATTTAAAAATAATATTGCCACTGAGCAGTTTCACTTGGTTCATTTTTTTTTTTTTTTAACTGCAGTATAACCCTCTTCCACTGTTGGTGGGAATATAAGGTAATATAGCTACTTTGGAGAATACTATGGAGGTTCCTTAAAAAATTAAACCTAGAACTAGCATGTGTGTGCTAAGTCACTGCAGCCGTGTTGGGCTCTTTGTGACCCCATGGACAGAGGAGCCTTGTGGGCTACAGTGACTTAGGCTCCTCTGTCCATGGGGTCACAAAGAGCCCACCAGGCTCCTCTGTCCATGGGATTCTCCAGGCAAGAAAACTCAAGTGGGTGGCCATGCCCTCCTCCAGGGGATCTTCCTCACCCAGGGATTGAACCCATGTCTCCTTTGTCCCCTGCATTGGCAGGTGGGTTCTTTACCTCTAGCACCACCTGGGAAGCCCGGAACGACCATGTGGCCCAGCTATTCCACACTTGGGCATATACCCTGAGGAAATTATAATTCAAAAAGATACATGTGCCCCAAGGTTCATCACTTGGCTCCTTAATTGTCCTTGGGATTAAAGATGAAGCTACCCACTTAGAGAAAGGAAAGAGGGTCTTTAGCTTCTATTTTAGCCTTCTAGTTTTTTGATTCCCTCCCATTCTGCATTCTCTAAACTCAAAGATATTTCTGAAAGAACTCCTGCGAGGAGAACCTCAGATTAACATCAGGGTATCTGAATTTCCATTCCAGCATCCCTATCATCTGAAAAACTGTGCCTAAGTCATAAATTCTCCCAGCTTAGACAACCATGTCTCTGAGCTGGACATAAAGACCCCTTTCAGCTCTAAGAGCCAATTATTCTCCCATTTAAGGAATTCACAATGATGAAATCAATTGATCTGTTCATATCGGTGGCTAGAGAAAGAGCGCCATAGTACTATTGCATGTTGGTGCTGTTGTTTAGTCACTAAATTGTGTCTGACTCTTGGGATCTCATGTATTGTGGTCCACCAGGCTCCTCTGTCCATGGGATTTCCCAGGCAAGAATACTGGAGTGGGTTGCCATTGCCTTTTCTGGGGGATCTTCACAATGCGGGGATTGAACCCACGTCTCCTGCACTGGCAGGGAGGTGCTTTACCACTGAATCACCAAGGAAGTCAGCATTGCATGCTGCTGCTGCTGCTAAGTCGCTTCAGTCATGTCTGACTCTGTGCGACATCATAGACGGCAGCCCACCAGGCTCCTCTGTCCCTGGGATTCTCCAGGCAAGAACACTGGACTGGGTTGCCATTTCCTTCCCCAATGCATGGAAGCAAAAACTGAAAGTGAAGTCACTCAGTTGAGTCCAACTCTTTGTGACCCCATGGACTGCAGCCTACCAGGCTCCTCCGCCCATGGGATTCTCCAGGCAAGAGTACTGGAGTGGGGTGCCATTGCCTTCTCCTACAGCATTGCATATAGGTTATAAAAATCTTCCCAAATAGTGGCAATAGATTTATTGTGTTGCTTCCTTTATGTCTGGAAAGAAACTGGTGATTTTTAGAAATGTTGATATTGAGATGGCATTTTAGATGCTAGAGAGTTGTTCTATGTATTACCCTTTGGAATTTCCTAGTCTTACTTTAGTTATTGCTTGAATTTAGCTTTGCTTTAGTGCCAGGAGGAAAAACACAAAAGAAAACACATTATTTTCAAGAAATTTAAATAACTTAACCTTATTTCCATTTGCCTTTCTAGACTGACCAACAACTTGAATTCCAGTTCTTCCCAACTGTTAGGGTTCCTAATTCAACAGACTTATCTTCTCTTGTAGAGTGTTAGAGCCACCAGCTTTCTGGTGGGAATATAAGTTGTCTTTACAGGATTCAAGGTGTTAGACTGAAAGAAAAATTTCAGGGAAATCCAAAACTTCTACTGGCCTATGATTTTTATATATAGTGCAAAAATCATTAAAATAATATTCATAACTTTTGTTTCTGATCAACCGCCCAACTGCACTCTGTTACAATGAAAGACAAGTCTGTTCCATATATGCCCTTTATGACATGCACCTAGCCAGAGCCATTACAGGGCTTGGAGATAAGTTTCTGACTATAAGATGTTTCTCTTATTTATCCTTTTTTATTATTATTATTTTTTAAATAAAACTACATGCACATCTAGCAAGGGAACAGAGTCCAGAAAAGCTGGGAAACTATATATTCTTCCCAACCCTCCAAGCCCCTCCCCTGCATTCCTGAAGAACTGCCATATCGGGGAGCAATATCCAATGTCCTGTCAAGGGCCTCTCTCTGTTTTAAACTTCTTCTCCTTTTACATTTATGATTATTCTTCTTACTTTTTCACAAAGCCTGGATTAGAGAGCATACGAACTACTGAATAAGAAAATCTTAGTCACAGATCCTATGGGGAATAGCTTTAGAAATTCTTCAACATACTAAGTCATAATTGGGTTCTAACGCATAAAATGGCTGAGTAATTTAAACGTTTAGAAAAGAAAACAGTCTTTCCTAGAGTTTATGAAGTGCTAAGCCTATTTCTTACAATGACTAACTTTCTTTCAGACCCGAGCATCTTCTAGCGTATGTTTTAGAGAAGGCTCGCTGAAGACACAAACCAATTTACCAGACTAGTGTCTCACTGGGCCTGCAGCGCCTTTTTGTGAAGATGTCACTGTTGTTGTTCAGTTGTCAGTTGTGCCCAACACTTTGCAGCCCCAAGGACTGCAGCTCTCTAGGCTTCTCTGTCCTTCTCTATCTCCCAGAGTTTGCTCACACTCATGTCCATTGAGTTGATGAGGCCATCTGACCATCTCATCCCCTGTCATCCCCTTGTGAAGACGGGGAAGTAACAAACCATGACCGGCCCCACCTTACAAAATGAAGCATAATGTTTTAGAAACATATATTCAATATCTGTCTGCATGTGGTTCTGCACGAACCAGGAAGTCAGCAGCCAGCAGGATTTGTCACAGTGAGCGACAGAAGTCTGTCCTTGAAGACGGGACCCATCTGCCTCTCTTTGTCGTCAAGTGCTGACCCCACGCAATCATGATAGCAATGGTGGGCAGAAAATATGGGCATCATTATCTCTCCATGTCAGTTCTGAAAGCCCTGGGCCCAGAGACCAGTCCTTCCCATACATTCTTCTTGCCCATTCCGGCAAGGTTCAGATGGAGAAATCTTTGGCTTGAGCCTCACAACAGTTTGTGGGAGAAAGCAGCATCACTGCTGGTTCTATCGCTCAGCATGGCTTAGATGTTCTCCTTGCATAAAGAAAATGGTAAAAATGTGGACAGTAATACCACGTTGGTATTATTGGGTTGTTGTCAGCATCCAATAGGATACTGCAGGCGAAGATATAAAGAGCTTTACAAATTCCCTCTAACGCTTTGCAGAGGGAAATCAGACCTCTGAATTTGTTAGTGACATTTCAGAGACTCAGAGAAGGAAAGGACAGCCTGAAAGTCTGAGATGGTGGATCCTAAGTTATATTTAAAAGTGTGAAAGTGTTAGTTGCTCAGTCGTGTCTGACTCTTTGCAACGCCACGCCCTGTAGCCCACCAGGCTCCTCTGTCCATGGAATTCTTCAGACAAGTATACTGGAGTGGGTTTTCATGCCCTCTTCCAGGGAATCTTTTCAACCTAGGTATCAAACCAGGGTCTTCTGCATTGCAGGAAGATTCTTTACTGTCTGAGCCACCAGAGAATCCTTAAGTTATATTTAATGCAAGACAAATAAGATAACAGGATCCCTCAGCATTAGCATCTTAAGAAGGACTCTCTGGAAACATGATGATATGGTATCATATCAGTCCAGTATTGAAAGGATACATAGTCCAGGCAGATGAGTCTCCCAATTACTTTGTAAGTCCTCAGATTTGAGCTGGATCTATTAGCTCTTCGAGGACCAAACCTTTCCAACAAAGGAAGCCAACCCATTGTCTGAGTTGAAGTGTCCACCAATGTTTATTCTGTAACATATAGTTGAGTACAAATTGCCACTCAAGTTTCTTACATTTCCTTTGCTAACAAAACTAGGAGACAAGTAAGATTTGCCTAAATAGTCTCACATGCTGAGATGTAAAGGGAGGACAGTTGGAGTTACTTTGCATTTAACCTCAGTTCTAATGACAAAGTGCTCAATCACCATGATCCAAGGAAAGGTGAAACACACACACACACACACACACACACACACCCATCTAGAGACAGACAGACGACATGCAATCAGTAAGTCAACGCACACTGGCTACAGGTACAATTCTAATAAAATACATTTATCTGGACTTGTAAACGAATAGTACGGTGAAATGTACCAGAATCAAAAGTACAGTGTGGATTAATACATGCTGGCAAATCAACTGACCTTGAGTTTTAAGTATTAGCTGCATGATCTGGGCTCACCAACAACACTAGGTACAGTTTACTTCTTGGCCCAGAAGTCAAGAGAGATGATAAGCAGAGGTTAGTGATAATAATGCTATGAGAATATTATTGGATATCATGTGAAAATTGTTTTATAAACACTTCTCTCTTGGGACTTTCCTGGCAGTCCAGTGATAAGGAATCTGCCTGCTGATGCAGGGGACATGGGTTTGATCCCTGGGCCAGAAAGATCCCACATGCCTCAGAGAAGATATACCATGTGCCACGATCACTGAGCCTGCACTCTGAAGTCGTGCTCCACAGCTAGAGAGTAGCACCTGCTCACCACAACTAGAAAAACCCTGCCTATGGCAATGACGAATCAGTGCAGCCAATAATAAATTAAAATTTTTAAAAATTTTCTCAATTTAATTTCCTTCTTATACTAATGTCTTTGGTTTTTATATTACTGATCCCATTTTACAGATAAGGAAACTGAGAGTAAGGTGCCTAATGCTTCTAACTCCAAAGGCTTTGCTCTTAATTTCAGGCCACACTTTTAAGTTCTAATTTCATCCCAGAGTCTTCAGTAGACTGTCATTGCTTCTGATCACCAAAAAGGAACTTGCAATTGTTCCTCCAAAGTTTTCCATATTTTGGTTCTACAAGGACTCACAAAGTTCTACTATCATCAGCTGACCAAGTAGATACTTCAGGATCTACAGAGGGCAGAATTTTCACGAGCACACTCTAAGTTCCTCTCTTGTTCCCAGCTATATCAAAAAAGGCGATCCTGGCCCATCTCTCAGACACTGACAGTGAAGTACTGACTGCTTCAAAACTGAAAGAAAAATAGATCTCAGATTTATAAATCATGACCATTGAAAAAATCTGGAAGAATTATTTATCTTAAATGGTAACGGAATATAGGTCTATGAATATAATGGAATGGTGATGATTTTCATTCTCTGCTTTAGATTTGTCTCTATTCTTATGATATTTTACAAACAGCCATGCATTATTTTGTTACTGAAAAATATGTTTTAAATGATATGGGGATATACTGGTCTAATGATTTTATTTAAAATGATGCCTCTGAAATGTTCTTTCTCATTGTGCAGTCATCTTATTCTGTTCTGGATTTTAAAACTTATTCTAATGTGATCAGTAGTTATATTGTACAGAAATTTGCAGTGGGTTTATGTCTAAATGACTGCATGGGGTTATGTCCCAATAAACCAGCTAAACTATTGCTCTATTGAAAACACATTTAATACACCTAACCTATGGAACGGATGAGAGAGTTGGGCCATAAAAAATGCTGAGTGCCAAAGAACTGATGCTTTCAAACTGTGGTGCTGGGGAAGACTCTTGAGAGTTGCCTTGGACTGCAAGAAGATCAAACCAGTCAATCCTAAAGCAAATTAAACTTGATATTTATTGGAAGGACTGATGCTGAAGCTCCAATACTTTGGCCACCTGAAGCAAAGAGTCAACTCATTGGAAAGACCCTGATGCTGGGCAGGATGGAGGGCAGGAGGAGAAGGGGATGACAGAGGATGAGATGCTTGGATGGCATCACTGACTTGATGGACATGAGTTTAAGCAAGCTCTAGGAGTTGTGATGGACAGGGAAGCCTGGTGTGCTGCAGTCCAAGGGTTCATAAACAGTTGGACACGACTTAGCAACTGAATAACAACAACCTACTGCAAGGAGATCCAACCAGTCCATTGTGAAGGAGATCAGCCCTGGGTGTTCTTTGGAAGGAATGATGCTAAAGCTGAAACTCCAGTACTTTGGCCACCTTATGCGAAGAGTTGACTCATTGGAAGAGACTCTGATGCTGGGAAGGATTGGGGGCAGGAGGAAAAGGGGACGACCGAGGATGAGATGGCTGGATGGCATCACTGACTCGATGGACGTGAGTTTGAGTGAACTCCGGGAGCTGGTGATGGACAGGGAGGCCTGGTGTGCTGCAATTCATGGGGTCGCAAAGAGTCGGACACGACTGAGCAACTGAACTGAACTGAACTGAACAGAACATCACAGTTTGGTCTGTTGTTGTTTAGTTGCTGAGTCATGTTTGACTCTTTTGGGACCCCATGGACTGTGGCCGGCCAGGTTTCTCTGTCCATGGGATTTCCCAGGCAAGAATACTGGAGTGGGCTGCCATTTCCTTCTCCAGGGGAATCTTCCCAACTCAGGAATCAAAACCATGTCTCCTGTATTGGCAGGTAGATTCTTTACCACTGAGGCACCTGGGAAGCCACAGCTTAGCCCAGCCCACCTTAAATATACTTACATTAGCCTACAGCTGGGCAAAATAACCTAACACAGATGATTTCATAATATAATGTTGAATAGCTCATGCAATTTACTGAAAACTGTGCAGAAAGTGGAATGGGCTCTGGGTCCAGAATGGATATCACTTGTTTACCTGTGTGGTCACGTGGCCAACTAGGAGCTGCAAAGCACAGCGTGGGCAGAGAGCACCCCTCACACATTGCTACCACACATTTGACTTTTTTGAAAAAGTCAAAAAAGTTGAAGCACAGTTTCTACTGAATACACATCATTTGATGCCATGGTCAAGTTGAGAAACCATAAGTCAAACTACTGTTAGTTGGAGACTATGTGAATTCATTCCACGCCCTCTGGATTCCCTTCTAGCATCCGAGAGGAACTGAGAAAAGCTCTGATAAAACCCCAGCTCTGCTCCTCACTACCTTCATGACCTGGAATATAACTTCTCAATTTCCTCACCCATGAAACAGGAATAATTGTACCTGTTTCCTTGCTTTGAGATGATTTTTTTTAATATAAATATATTTATTTTAATTGGAGGTTAATTACTTTACAATATTGTATTGGTGTTGCCATACATCAACATGAGATGATGTTTCTTAAAATTCTCTAGGCTTTCATAATTTTTCTTCCTTCTTGATAAATATAGAACTTATTTCATATGTCATTTGACACTTGACTTTCTTAAATTGACTTTGTGGGTATGATCCAACTTCTCCAATTGCCCAAATGAGTAAATGAATGAAATTGTATGAATCTGTGTAACCCATCCAGGATTGGATGTATGAAGAATATAAAAGGTAAGTAAGACCTTGAAACTCATTGTCAAGTAGGTCCTAATAGTTCCACATAAATAACCACAGTGCAAGTTCAATGTTAAGGGCTACCGGTAGAGGGTATGTGCATGCGTGCCAAGTCGCTTCAGTCATGTCCGGCTCTTTGCAACCCTATGGACTGTAGCTGATTAGGCTCCTCTGTCCATGGGATTCTCCAGGAATGAATACTGCAGCGGGTTGCCATGCCTTTTTCCAGGGCACCTTCCTGACCCAAGGATCGAACCTGTGTCTCTTATGCCTCCTGCATTGGCAGGTAGGTTCTCTACCATTAGCGACACTGGGGAAGCCCAGTGGAAGGTAAAGTTAATTAAAAAAAAAAAAAAAAAACAAATGCAAGCAAGAATCACTTCAGGTTATAAAGTGGTATTTGAGGAGGGTCTTGAAAGATGAGCAGGCTCTCACAGGCTGAAAACTGGGGACATGATGAAGAAAAATGAACTTTCAAACTCTCTTTACATCTCTGACTCTTAGTATTGTGCTTACACAGATCATTTTCCACTGTTTTATGGTTCATCATTCTCTGTTTAAAACACAACACTTTCCTGGTTCAAATTAGCATTGACTGAATATCTCTCAGGCCCAAGAAAGAACCAGAGCTTAAACTGAGGAGCTGTTTCCCAGAGAGAAGAGAGCTGGTCTAGCAAATGACATCTTTATAGTCTTTTTGTGTGCTTGGGCTCAGTCACTGGATTCTGTCCAATTCTTGGTGATCCCACAGACTATAGCCCGCCAGGCTCCGCTGTCCATGGGATTCTCCAGGCAAGAATACTGGACTGGGTTGCCATTCCCTTCTCTCTCTTCCCGGCCTAAGGACTGAATCTGCATCTCCTGTGTCTCTTGCATTGGCAGGCAGATTCTTTACCACTGAGCCAGCTGGGAAGCCCTCATAGTCCTCTTAGTTATGAACAGATTCCTGTGACATATGACAGCAGTGCTCTTATAGAGCCAACTTTTTATACAGAGTCTGCAAATTTAAGGATTGAAAGCAGTTGTGTTTGTTTGCTTTTGTTGTTTTGAAGGAAGGTATGCAGAAGCAAATAGAGACCACGCTTATTATCTCACCCATGCTTCCACATTTTACAGGTGGGGAGGCTAATAGTACCTGCATTGGCAGGTTATAATTCAAAGTGCATAGCAATAGTAAAAGCTGCATAAGTGTTTTAAACAAAGGAACATAAAAATCGCTTTATTGGAATACACACTCTTAATAAAAGTATCTAATTATTCTTGGGGGGCACACACTTGAAGACGTACATAATGCATCAAGTTCTTTACCTTAATATTTTAGAGCTGGCTTGTTGTCTCTACATGTCTTGGAATTTGTATTTTCTATGAGTAGAAAACCTAGGCACAATATATTAACCCCCAAAAGACAACCAGTCATAAAAAAAAAAGTTACTGGATTTTTTTCATGTCTAATTAACAGATGAAACCAAAGGCTGTATTTCAGTGATCAGTAACCTCATGACTGCGTTTTCAGTGATGCTGGAGACCGTGCGTAAAGAATGATGCCCTCTCACCAGTGGCACATCTTTTATCCTTTCTATTTTATTAGCCTATCATCTTAGTCTACATTATTTTTGATAACAGTCGATCATGGTACATAGTTCAGTTAACATTTGCCAATTTGCTAATATCTCAATGCTCACAGTGAGGCATGCAAACGCAGTGTCAAGGGTTGTCTTGGGCAATATGACTAGAGAAAGAGCTCAGATTCTATTAGATATAGGAAAGACAATGGGATATAGGGATACAATGAAACTTTTTGTTTGTTTTTGTTGTAATTTTTGGCTGCACCACATGGCATCAGTCAGTTCAGTTGCTCAGTCGTGTCCGACTCTTTGCAACCCCATGAATCGCAGCACGCCAGGCCTCCCTGTCCATCACCAACGCCTGGAGTTCACTCAGACTCATGTCCATCGAGTCAGGGATGCCATCCAGCCATGTCATCCTCTGTCGTCCCCTTCTCCTCCTGCCCCCAATCCCTCCCAGCATCAGAGTCTTTTCAAATGAGTCAACTCTTCGCATGAGGTGGCCAAAGTACTGGAGTTTCAGCTTTAGCATCATTCCTTCCAAAGAAATCCCAGGGCTGATCTCCTTCAGAATGGACCGGTTGGATCTCCTTGCAGTCCAAGGGACTCTCAAGAGTCTTCTCCAACACCACAGTTCAAAAGCATCAATTCTTCGGCGCTCAGCTTTCTTCACAGTCCAACTCTCACATACATACATGACTACTGGAAAAACCATAGCCTTGACTAGATGGACCTTTGTTGGCAAAGTAATGTCTCTGCTTTTCAATATGCTATCTAGGTTGGTCATAACTTTTCTTCCAAGGAGTAAGGGTCTTTTAATTTCATGGCTGCAGTCACCATCTGCAGTGATTTTGGAGCCCCCCAAAATAAAACCTGACACTATTTCCACTTTTTCCCCATCTATTTCCCATGAAGTGATGGGACCAGATGCCATGATCTTAGTTTTCTGAATGTTGAGCTTTAAGCCAATTTTTTCACTCTCCACTTTCATCAAGAGGCTTTTGAGTTCCTCTTCACTTTCTGCCATAAGGGTGGTGTCATCTGCATATCTGAGGTTATTGATATTTCTCCCGGCAATCTTGATTCCAGCTTGTGCTTCTTCCAGCCCAGCATTTCTCATGATGTACTCTGTACAGAAGTTAAATAAGCACGGTGACAATATACAGCCTTGACGTACTCCTTTTCCTATTTGGAACCAGTCTGTTGTTCCATGTCTAGTTCTAACTGTTGCTTCCTGACCTGCATATAGGTTTCTCAAGAGGCAGGTCAGGTGGTCTGGTATTCCCATCATGGCATGTGTGATCTTGATTCCCTGACCAGGGACTGAACCCACATCCCCTGCTTTGGGAGCATGGAGTCTTGACCACTGAACCACCAGGGAAGTTCCTTAAATGCTTCACTCTTTCATTTTAGAGGATAAAGCTGTCTTAGTAAAAGTGATCTGCACTGACAGAATGGCTGTGGAATTCAAGGAATAATCAACAGCCTCTTGGCATCATTAACCTGCAAAATTTATTCTTTCTCCAATACTACAACCATTTCTCCAGAACTCCAGAGCTCCTGCCACACTGAAGAGTGTCTGTGAACATATACGCAACCATGAGGGACACAGCTGAGGATGGAAGGGTTAGGCTGCTGTCTGTTATCCCCATCACCACCATCCTCATCACTACCACCACCAGCATCGTATCATAACAAGATCATGCACCGATCAGCATCAGTGTCATGGGACCATTCATTGACCAGCAGCAGCAGCAGCAGCATCCTTACCATCATCAGAGGCCAGTAAGCAGACACTGTGCTAAATTCTTTCAGAGATATTTCCACTTAGTTCCCTACAGCTACACTATCCCCATTTTGCTGATGAGGAAAATGAGACAAAAGGAGGTCATGTAACCAATTTAAGAAGCTGGGTGCTAATAAGCAAGGGAGTCAGGAGTCTAATGGAGAGCAGCCTCAGGCCAAGAAGCCTGTCTCCTAACCACTCCACCTCACAGGCTTCTCACCTCGGAGAGGATTTATGGAAATGAAACGGTGGCTAAAATAGCAACCAGCTCCATAACGCACACCCTGTGGGGTCAGGAAAGGCCCCGCAAAGGCCATGTTTTGAAATGAAAGCCTCCATGTGGCAAGAGCGAACACACCCACACAGGGGCACTCAGGAATTTTCTTAGTGTTTTCTCCCTGCTGAAACTCTGAACGCAGCATGGGCAGGCACCCAGAGCCCTGCTCCCTTCAAGTGTTACCAATTCCTGGGCACATTAATAACATAGTTAATATGAAGTGTTTAGAGCCTCCCCATCGGTGACAAATACGACTCAGCCAAATTTCCTGACCACCGAGGCCACGGAGGGACAATTTGGTAGATTTCATCAACAGTTCTAATTATGTTCCTGTCAAGTCGAGAACGAAGTAATCCATAACTGGGGGGGTGCGCGCAGACAGTGGCGCAGAAGAGTAATTTATGCCCCAGACACAGGGTCCTTTCTGTAGTTACTGTGCACAACGCTTGACTAACAAGTGGGTTCAAAAAGGAATTGATTAGGGAGAACACAGCCCTCTCACTTGGAGAGGCTTGTCAGGTGGAAGTTTATGAGGAGTTACGGGGTAATGGCTTCTGGGAAGTCTTGTTTATCTATGCATCCAGAGTTCAGGGCTCTCGACACCTCAGAGCTGCAGGTTGTAAGATACAGGATCCTGGCTTCAAGCCTCTCGCTGACTCTTTTCAGACTGCTTGATCTGAGCCGCATCTCTGGAGAGGCTCTGCGAGCAGACTTTTTCAAGTGTGACCAGGAGGGAAGCTGAAGAGGCTGAGCCAATGAACGGTCTACTTAATGGCATAGATTTTTAAAAAATAACAGGTCAGTCTTCAGATAGCATCGTCATCAGAGATACAAGGATATCATCAGAAGGGGGAAGAAAGGACCCTTCAACAATACTATAAATAATGTGCTAATGGAATGTGCAGAGGAATTGTTAGGAACATACACTGAAACGTCACAATACCCCAGTGCGTGCTCTCCTCTTCAAAAGAATGAAACTACGAGGCCGACAATTAGAAGAGTAGGGGGAGGAGAGCAAGGAAAGGGCATGGAGGGGAGGCTGGGGGAGGGGACATATCATGCAATTTTGAGTGATTTTCCACTGCCATCTATATTGGAATGCGACCCCTGTTCCCTCCAACAGGGTAATTTTATACATGGCATTCTTATTAAATATTTCAAAGAAGGGAGGGGGAGGAGGAGGAGTTATGTGTTTGCTGCCTTTTTTTTTTTTTTCCAAGAGTTAAGGCTGGTAATATTAGCAGCTGCTTGGTTATTATTACCGATCAGTTGTTAATTAAAATAAAATGAAGCTTCTTAAACTTCAACACCATATTGCAAATTATGCAAAAGACACAACTAATTGCATTATTAGCAAAAATTACATTTAAAAATAGCACCACACAAAGAACTAAAATTATCTAAACTCGCTTTTACCAAATGAAGCCTGAGGAGACAGAACTCCGGGGAAAACAAGGGTTTTTCTGCCTCTTGTTCAATAAGGAAAGAGACAGAGGAGAGAAAAAAGCCTTAAAATTTGCTACTAAATATTCACAGAAATAGTAAAGACATTTGAAATTATGTAAGATAAACTATTAGATAACAAATTTAGATCCTTCTCACACAGTACACACATAATATACATTTGGATATAATTAATTCTGGGTCATGCACATGCAATTTTCCAGGCAATGAATTCAGGAAAACCAGGACTCATTATTATTGCTAAGACCTTCCTGGTCTTTAAATGTAGAGCCTGGACAGAATGGGATAAAAATAAGCCCAAGAACAATGAAAAAGATATTTACTGTTCACTGGGCACTTACCAACAATATACATATGCACTATACATATATATGTATATACATATATATACATATACAATATACATATACTTCTTTTTTAAAAGAAGACCATGATCCATTGTTCTTTTTTCCCCGATTTCTTCTACCCTTCACCTGGGTGGATGACCAAGAGCCGCCCATGTCTGTAAATGGTTTTTCATACTTAACTTTGTTACACAGAGATGTCAAGGCATCCACAGGGCCCTTCATGCAGGCTCTCTCATGCTGCACAAGTGGCAATTAACTAACACAAAAAAGACAGTGCATTTGTTCTTACAAGCAAGCACTGCGAAATCACTCTTCTGATATCATTGTGTATTTAGTATCATCTTGATTAATTTTTTCCCCTTAATTCCATTCCCTTCTTAGTTATACAGCTACCACCTTCTCTACTTAAGAAAAGGAGTGCCTTTAGCAAAAAGGAAAACACTATTTGGAAAAAGGACAATTGTGGGGAATTCCTTCTTGCTCAACACTGAAACCCCTAAGCTGAATAGAAGTTCCTTTTGACTATTAGTTTTGGCCAGGGTCCTACCATAGATGAAAAACATGAGCATTATTCTCTTAATCCAAGAGAGAGACAAGTTTCCTACTGAAATGTCATCCTGCTTCAGAGCCACAGATAGAACCCTTTTCATAAACAGCTGGGCCCAAGGAGCAACTGACAACTCTAGAAATGAGAGCTTGCAAGTTGATGTGGTAAAATGGTCAGATAAATGAATACATTATTCCATCTGATGGTATACCCCAACATACCAAAATCTGGGGCAGATAAGTCCGCTTCAGGTCATTATGCTTTTCTCTACTTCTTTTACCACCATCTTCACTTTCTAATTTATTTCACTTTTTCCTGTAGGTCATCCACCATGATTTATGAGAGGAAGGGCAGTACTGAATGGTTGAAAGGCCATCACTGCACTAACACAGTGACAATAGAGGGTTCATGTATTCATGATTCCTCAACACTTTGCTCCGAATCCCTAGACCTCTTCACTAACCTCACGTGATGCTGTGCTAGAGTAAGTGCTCAAAAACTCAGGAAGGAAAGGGTGGGATGAATTGAGAGAGTACCATTGAAACATACCTATTACCGTATGTAAAACAGAGAGCCAATGGGAAATTGCTGTATAACACAGGGAGCTCAACCCAGTGCTCTGTGACAACCTAGAGCGGTGGGATGGAGTGGGGTTTGGGAGGGAGTTTAAGAGGGAGGGTACTTATATATACTTATGGCTGACATATGTTGTTGTATGGCAGAAGCTAACCGAATATTATAATTATCCTCCATTAAAAATAAATTTAGAAGTCATCTGTGAATTGGCCTTTTGTAGATAAAGTTGCATACTTTTCCTGAGAGTGTTATACTTCAATATACATATTATTTCAAAATGTATAATTTAGAAAAAACACATCAGGTGGGAAATCCACTTAGCCATAAGGATTCAGTGGTAAGACCCACAGCACTTGACATTTCCTCCAAAACTGCAGGGATCATTGCCAGCCTTAGCTATCATTTCCTAAGCTATTTGTTCTAGTAATAATTATAAGGTATCTCCTTGAAGATCTGTAGGGCTTCCTTAGTAGCTCAGCTGGTAAGGAATCTGTCCGCAATGCAGGAGACCCTGGTTTGATTCCTGGGTCAGGAAGATCCGCTGGAGAAGGGACAGGCTACCCACTCCAGTACTCTTAGACTTCCCTGCTGGCTCAGCTGGTAAAGAATCCACCTGCAATGTGAGAGACCTGGGTTTGATCCCTGGGTTGGGAAGATCTCCCAGAGAAGGGAAAGGCTACAAACTCAGATATTCCCAGAGTAGAGAATTCCACAGACTGTACAGTCCATGGGGTCACAGAGCTGGACACGACTGAGTGACTTTCATTTTCATTCGTAGATCTGTAGGCTTTATGGTGTTTGGACACCTGACTGCTTCTAGGTAGTTCGGTCATTTTTCAAAATCCAAATGCATTGTTTCTGTGAAAAATTTGATGCACACAAAATTGGCCAATTAGTATCCTTATTTGGACAGCAAGGAGATCAAAGCAGTCAGTCCTTAAGGAAATCAATCCTGAATATTCATTGGAAGAACAGATGCTGAAGCTAAAGCTATACTATGGCCATCTCATGCCCGGAGCCAACTCACGGGAAAGGACCCCAGGGCTGGGACAGATTAAAGGCAGGAGGAGAAGAGGGTGGCAGAGGATGAGATAGTTGGATGGCATCACCAACTCAGTGGACATGAGTTCAAGAAGCCTCTAGGAAATAGTAAAGGTCAGGGAAGCCTGGCATGCTACAGTCCATGAGATCACAAAGAGCTGGACACGACTTAGTGACTGAACAACAACAAACGTTATATGGTGTTCTTTTTTTCAATCCCTCTTCTATAGAAATGGACAATAGATACAGATACTGCTTAAGGGTAAATTTGAGGGAAAGAAAGATTTTCGGCCTAACTCAAGGTGGTTAATTCAATTACTAAATTCTCTCAGCACAGTTACCACCTGGGTTCTGTGCATCACTGTTCATCTAAAACCTGTTCTTCAGAGACTTTTCTGCGAAAAACTGCCAAGAGGTGCCTCTCATTCATAGCTCTATGGAACAAGTGTCAACAACAAAGTATGAGTTGAGGCTTGAAGAGAGCCCCAGCTGTCAGCTATGGAGCTATTTCTCCATGCCATGGGAGTTACAAGGCATTGAATGTCAAGGCTGAGATGAGACCAAGAGTCTCCAGCTCGCCAATCGTACAGTCAAGAGGGGGGACAGCACTGTCCAACTACCAGCACTGCAACAGCATGATATAACATACGGTACAGCTGATGCATTTTGCAAGCTGTAAAACTGAGTGAGAAAGCGTAGAGACAAAGATGACTTGTGGGTGGTGATTTAGTACGGATGCTGGAGTAAAGGGTTGGTCATTGAGAAAATCGGAGAGCCAGAGGTGATTACTTGGAAAGGGAAAGAAGAACAATTGTTTGAGGAATGGGTAGGCAGCACGTCCAAGTGGCTTTGACCAGCATTTTGATGTGTTACGAGGAATCAGAAGAGAGGTTGAGACCGGAATGCACTACATGTGTGGACATAAGCTCTGAAGCCCTACTCACGGACAAAAGATGATGACAGATGCTAGTGGTTTAGTGCCAATGGATATAAAACGTTAGCAAAGAAACATGGAGAAATTTAGGTGTCTACAAGTTTGCATGAACTGAGGAGCAAGAACATGTCAGTAAGGAAAGAGCCATTAGATACAGATAGTTTCCGAATATAAAGACTGACAGTGATATAAGCTCAAACACATTCTGAAAGAGCTACCTTTTCTTACTTCCGTCCCTGATATTTTGTGATTCTGATGTCCTGTTTTACATATTCTTGTTCATCCTTTTGCTGTTCATTGTAGGTATAATTGCTTTCACAGAACTTTTCAGATTGTTTTTTAATCTATATGCTGGCTTATTTAGGTGATCACTAATCCTTTTTTAAAGATTTTTTTTTAATGTGGACTATTTTTAAAGTCTTTATTGAATTTGTTACATTACTATTTAGGCAATGTCTTAACCACTGGACCATCAAGGAAGACCTTTCAATCCTTTAATATTTCCTTTTCCTATTATGATTTTCCCTTTTTTATAGATTCTTGCTTCTTCTCACTTGTCAATATTTCTTTTTAAGGCAGATTTAGTATCACTATATTCTCTTAGCTTTTGCTTGTTTGAGAAATTATTTTTCTCTCTTTCTATTCTAAATGATAATCTTGTGGCGTACACCATCCTATCAGTAGGTTGTAGATTTTTCCTTTCCAGGACTTTGAATATATCTTATCACTCCCTTCTGGCCTGCAAAGCTTCTGGGGAAAAGTTAGCTGATAGACCTACAAGAGTTCCCTTGTAACTGATTGCTTTTCTCTTGTATATGCAATGGAATACTATTCAACCATAAAAAAGAATGAAATAATACCATTTGCAACAAACGGATGGATCTAGAGATTATCATACCATGTGAAATAAATCAGAGAAAGACAAATACTGATGGTATCACTTATACGTGGAATCTAAAAAATAGTACAAATGAATTTATTTATAAAACAGAAACAGACTCACCACAGACAGTCTCACAGACATAGAAAGTAAACATATGGTTACCAAATAGGGATAAATTAGGAATATGGGATTAACAGATGCATACTACCATATATTAAGGAGATAAACAATAAGGATTTACTGTATAACACAGGGAACTATATTCAATATTTTGTAATAAACTGAAATGAAAAAGAATAATAATATAGTTATATACATATATATACTGCTGCTGTGCTGTGCTCAGTCATGTCTTAATCTTTGCAACCCCATAGACTATAGCCTGCCAGCCTCTTTGGTCCATGGAATTCTCCAGGCAAGAATACTGGAGCAGGTTGTCATTTCCTCCTCCAGGGCATCTTCTCAACTCAGGGCTCAAACCCAAGTCTCTTGCATCCCCTGGCAGGCAGATTCTTCACTAGTGTCCTCTGGGGAGCCTAGGTATGTATAGACATAGACACACACACACAAACACATACATGCATATCACCAGACCACTTTCCTATACACTTGAAACCAACACAATGGTGTAAATCAACCGTACTTAAAAAAAGGGGGGGATGTGAGGACCGAGGAAAGATCAATGGATTCCATGACTGGGAGTGGACCACAGGGGCAGCAACTGAAGGGCAAGGTTGAGGCAGCACCAGATCACAAGAAGCCGAGGAGCAGGTTGCAAAGATTCCATGGAGATCAGATGCATGAAATGTTTTTATAAGAATGCTGATGATGAGGAAAATGAGAAAAGCCAGGCAGCTATCCGAGCAGTGATCAAGAAGTGGGAAAGTTTTTGTTTGTTTCTTTGCTTTTTTTTTTTTTTTTCTGTGTTGATAAGGCATCCTTGGAGTTGGAAGAGTCCAGCACTTTGAGGAGACTAAGGGATGGAGTTGAATCTTAGAAAACATAGGAAGAACTGGGATCAGCTTAGGCAGAAAGATGCATCTCATCAGAGATGGGAGAGGAGATGCCTAGAGCTCTGTTTAACTTAACAGAGGAAAAGAGTGGCAAGATGAAGTGTGGCACGACCTCTAGGCTTTGTAAAGAATCACAAGCTACCAGCAACAGGAATCATGTAAAAGAGCAAAGTTCAAAAACTATAAGGCAGTAATACTTATTTTACAACATTTAATGAGAATGTAGCTAAAGAGATTCTTTGATGTCTTGCAAACAAAATAACTGCTTGATTTATTGAAGTTGCTACTGTTTATCCTATTGTTCTAGAATCATGTGCATTTAGCTCAATAGAGTCACATTGTTTCAAACAACAGAGTTTGGGGGAAAAAATGCATGCTCAATTATATCTTTGCCTCCCACACAAGTAATATTCTGGGAGCTCTAGGTTCTGCTTATGAGGAGCGAAGGAAGCCGCCAATGCTGCTGTTTTAACAAAAACCTGGATTGGAAAAATTAGAAATAAATTTTTTATCACCAGACTGATTTTCAAACCTGACAAAAAGAAGAAGGTAACCAGTAAGTTTGTGATACTGTGAAGCCCCAACTGAGACATACTAACAGTAAAGTATTTAAAAAACAAAACTTCCTTGTCCTTTAGTTTCCTTTATTTTGACCACACCTGTGAGCTTTGCATGGCAAAAACCAGTTCTTTTAGTCTTTCCAATATGTGAACTTGAGGACAGGGAGAATACAATGAAATGAAAAAATTAGGTAACTCTCTCCCCAAGGAGTTAAAATCCATCAGCCGTGAATCATGGAATTTAACTGCACATCCCGTATTATTTTATGTTTTTTTTTTTTTAACTGTTTTTCTTTCTACAATCACAGGCCAAGCAAGACCATAATCTCCCAGCAGGAGCCAGGCATCAGCACCATGGCATGAGCAGCCCAGCAGCAGGAAGGCAGGCGATCTCCCCGCTAGCCCTCTTTGTTGTATGAAAAGGGCTTGGTACAAGTGCGTCTGACAATAACCACCAACCATTTCTTACTTTTTCCTGAGCCATACTCAGTATCAAAAAAGCATCAAGGGGCGCGGTGGTTCCATAACACACTGTGGCAGGAGAGTTAGCCCAGCAGGCAAACGTTTTGGCTAATCTGAAATCCTTGTGCAGCAAATGTGACAAGACAATGCCAAAAGGAGAGACCGGTGGATGGCTGGAAATGGTTTGGGTGGCAGAGAGAAAAGATGGGGAGAGAAGGTAGATAGCTAAGAATGATAATCGCAGATAACATAGGCTGCTAGATACACAGATACACACACGCACACACGCAGAGAGGAAAAGGCAAAAGCTTCCACACTTTAGTACTGGGCAGATCAAGTGCGTGCTAGACTGCCCGGTCACTCAGTCGTGTCTGACTCTTTGCAACCCAGTGGGGCTGTAGCCCACCAGGTTCCTCTGTCCATGGAATTGTCCAGGCGAGAATACTGGAGTGGGTTGCTATTTCCTCCTCCAAGGGATCCTCCCAACACATGAGACCCCCTCATCATAAGAAATACCAAATAAACCACTCAATGACAAAGCATCGTTCCACTCCCAAGTAAAGATACACTGAACTTTGAAAATGGTAACCCTTTCCATAGACATGCCGGGTTTTTAGAATCCTAAAAGTGTCATCTCCTGCTCAAATTAATGTGCTGACATCTAATCATCATTGCTGGGGGAATCAGTGATAGAGGACCAGAAAATCCCACGGTAAGCCAATGATAGTGTGTGCCTTGGACCCAAAGGTTCCCTCAATTCATCAGGTGGTCAAGAGGATTCGGTATCATGGGCTCGAGAAGATGGGGAATCGTCTTGAAAGGCAACAGGGAGCTGAAAAGCAGACTGATGGCGTCCTGAGCCATAGACTTTGACCACAGCATCCAGCAGGCTGGGTACCAGCCAGTGGAAAGATGGCCTTTCTGTGAGATGGGCTGGGAGCTATCCTTTGTAAGACTCACAATTTTAAAAGATTAATTCTGTCTAACAGTTATGGGTGCAGACTTCTTAGAAAGTAGGTTACAAGGTCAGCCAGCTTTCATAAGCTTTACATTGTTGGGATATTTTTTTTATAGGGAGAGTAGACTTAGAGTCGGAGAAGGCAATGGCACCCCACTCCAGTACTCTTGCGACTTCACTTTCACTTTTCACTTTCATGCATTGGAGAAGGAAATGGCAACCCACTCCAGTGTTCTTGCCTGGAGAATCCCAGGGACGGGAGAGCCTGGTGGGCTGCCGTCTATGGGGTCACACAGAGTCAGACACGACTGAAGTGACTTAGCAGCAGCAGCAGCAGCAGACTTGGGGTGGTATATGGCTAAAAGCCCTACTATAACCCAGAATAGAAGGATAAGTTATTTTTTTTAATTTCTGTTTCCCCCAAATTATCTCTTCAGTTATTGAACTGGGCCCAAGAAAGCATGACATGGAGATCAAAGCTATCTTTTTTGTTCTTTCCATACCCACACACAAAAAAGATGAAACAACTTTCTCCTGCCTTAGACCCTGCCTCCTAGCAGAGCCTCTGAAACCAGGTATGCAGAAGAAAGAATGGGATGGTTTCCCATCTACTCATATCATTATTTCTCACTGTCATCACATGAAACTCGGTTCTGATCTGGCAACGGAGGAAAGAAGCAATGGTGTGACATCAACAACCGGTTTGTTTTTCAGTCAACAGAAGCGCTGTCTTTAGTAGAGGAAGATCACACTGCTGACAATGAGAACACACATCCTTTGTTACTCTCTCCCATTTTGATGTAGTGACTTTAAAACCTTGACACTTCCTTTTTCTGGTAACACAGTGACTAGAGGCACACATTGTTGTTAAGACACTTGATGCATTGTAGGAGAATATACTGTGACATTATTAAGAAGGAACGACTGGCCTAGACAGGAATCAAATACATGGCTTTGGCCTCAATTCCGCACGTTCTAACCAACTATCAATATGCTTACTATAAATAGTACTTCGTAAGGTTGAAATAATTGGTCAACAATGGATAGCTATTACTAACTGATCCAAAATTGCCTGGGTAGCCTCTTCGTTAAAGGGTACTTGACGCAGAACATGGAAGCAACCTATATGTCCATCGGCAGACGAATGGATGAGAAAGCTGTGGTACATATACACAATGGAATGTTACTCAGCCATTAAAAAGAATGCATTTGAATCAGTTCTAAGGAGGTGGACTCCGGGAGTTGGTGATGGACAGGGAGGCCTGGCGTGCTGCAATTCACGGGCTCGCAAAGAGTCGGACACGACTGAGCGACTGAACTGAACTGAACTGAAGGAGGTGGATGAAACTGGAGTCTATCATACAGAGCGAAGTAAGTCAGGAAAAAAAAAAACACCAATACAGAATATTAACACATATATGTGGAATTTAGAAAGATGGTAATGATGACCCTATATGCGAAAGAAACACAGATGTAAAGAATAGACTTTTGGACTCTGTGGGAGAAGGCGAGGGTGGGAAGATTTGAGAGAATAGCATTGAAACATGTATATTACCATATGGGAAATAGATCACCAGTCCAGGTTCGATGCATGAGACAGGGCGCTCAGGGCTGGTGCACTGGGATGACCCTGGGGGATGGGATGGGGAGGGAAGAGGGAGGGGGTTCAGAATGGGGAACACATGTACACCCATGGCTGATTCATGAGAGGGAGCAATAGGAGGAGAATTAGGGAGTGGGGGAAGAGATGAGATGGAGTCAGAGATAGAAGCAGAGGGAGAGGGAGAGAGCAAGAAACAGGCACTCAGGGCAGCCTCCCAGCAGTGCCTCCCAGCAACCCTCTCCCCTTCTCAGGAGTCGTGGAGCACAGGAATAGCTCTGTCTCCAGGGCACACATCTCAGGCTGTAACTCAGGGGCTCGCAGTCTGGTCAGCCCTGGTTTGCACATTCTCCTTGCCCTGAGGGATTCTAGAGGAATTCAATCAGGAAGGAAACAGTAGAGGTTCATGAACACTGGGCAAGAACAGCTGCCAACTTCATTTAGGATGGACCGTTAACAGAAAGGAACAAGGTCTGGGAGCATTTCGTCGCCCACTTTGGAGACTGTTAGGAATAATGCCTCCTCAGGACAGTGGCAGGCCAGGTGGAAACCTACACAATGCGACAGCTAGCTTATGGCAGGTTCACTTTATCATGCTGCTGCTGCTGCTGCTGCTAAGTCGCTGCAGTCGTGTCCGAGTCTGTGCGACCCCATAGACGGCAGCCCACCAGGCTCCCTAACACCTCTTAAACACACCCCTCCCCGCCACCCTGCAGGGGCTCACGTGCTTGTAGTTTGGGATAAAAAACAAAAAGGCAAGTGTCTGGTTCTAATGTAAAACCTTAGGGAAATGTACATGCTAATGCTACTTCACCCAGATTCGGTGAATGACACAAATCTAAGTTTTCAAAAAATAAATCTTTATCTTTTCAAATGGACAACAAGAAAATATCTGGGGTTAGGATGGCCTAGATGAGTTTTTACAAAAGGAACATATATCTCATAATGAGGTCCAGTTTTCATAACTAGTGTTCATTTCTCAAACAAATTAAGAAACCCTCTTAATATAAAATAGATTTTTGGCCATTAAAGATAATAAAACTAATTTGTCTAGAAGCTCATTGCCAGACTGAACAAAGTAAAGCTGGAAGAGATGTCTCTCCACTATTCATACTGGCAAGAGAGACTAAAACAGAATACCCAGCAAGCAAAGATCATTCTTGATGCAGGACAGTCTCACTTAGGAAAATCTACACCATAACTCAACTCATGGGGCTCAGTATTAGGTAAGGTTCTTAATGTCTCTTTGTTTTTCTTCCTCAAAGTTGAATTTATAACCTCATACTGGGCTTCCCTGGTGGCTCAGCTGGTAAAGCATCCAGCTGCAATGCAGGAGACCTGGGTTCAATCCCTGGATTGGGAAGATGCCCTGGAGAAGGGAACGGCTACCCACTCGAGTATTCCGGCCTGGAGAATTCCATGGATTGTATAATTCCATGGGGTTGCAAAGAGTCAGACATGACTGAGCGACTTTCACCTTCACTGCAGCTCGAGAGAACCCTGATTCATGGTTCGGTTAAGACATGGCTTACAAGGGAAGTCGGGCACAGGGCTGCAGGCACCCATCCATTCTGTGCTAGCAAGGTGCGCACTGCCCAGGGACCCCATTAGGAAAAAGGGCCACATGAACATCTGAACTGAAAGCCGTCACAAAGAGACACCAGGGCAGCTACGGCTGAGATGCTATCAATATCTGTCCGCAGAGCATCAGGGGCCAGCAAAGTCCTCTGTCACAAACTCCACTTCTCTCTCCAACCTACAGTATCTTTAAAGCAGGATGCAGATGGACTTCCTGCCTGGAGATAAGGCATCAACCCAACTGTCATCCAGGACTCCAGATGAATGGTATAGCCCAGCTGGAGAGATCAACCTGGCCATTTTGCCAGTGTAAATGGGTTATTCACGGGAAGACTTGCATCCTCATCTATCCATTGACAAGAAAGCACTATTAATCCAAGAAGCAAAAGTTCTGTGGACTTGAAAACTTGGAAGCGTAAACCCTGGCTTTAGAGTGCTTTATTGCCTCATGTGCCAGATGTTAGCCAACATACACAAATGGGGGGATATTCTTCTTTGACCTGGTGAAATGTCATAAAGGTCATGAACTAAACTGGAATCCAGGGTTTATAGGCTGAAATATGCATTGAAATATGCATTTGAAATATGCATTTTCAAAAGCCATGCTCATGAGCAAACACTAGGAATGATTCATTCTTCTTTCTTTTTGCCAGGAAGGAAATAAAACTACCTAGTCCTCAATTCATGATGACCATGCAGTCAGACCATCTTAGTTACTTCACAGCTTAGACAAGGATGCAAAACAAACAGACGAGAAGAAAGAAATTCTTTTCTTTTCTTTTTAAATGTTGTTTCCATGCATCTTTTCAACACTGTTCTAACAAAAGGACCTATTAAGACATATAGCTGCGTTCTGTTCTTTTGTCCTGTTTTTCCTGAGCTACAGGAAATTTTTTTTCCAACAATAACGTGAAAAGCAGGGAGTTTCGAAATTGTGGTTTTATTAACGAATGGAAGATCACCTTTCTCAACAGGGCTTTACAAAATATTCCATCAGCAGAAGTGTGAGGCAGGTCGGAGAGACCAACTTTTCCAAGGTATTAAATTAAAAGATGTTGAATTAAGTTAAATGCCCCACATTGAATTGACATTTCCCCCTTTTTAAATGCAAGCTAAGATTGATGAAAAATACCACTTATCTACATTAAGGGTCAAAATCTCTAGCAAAAGGAGCTTCTGGTTCAACATGTCAGAGCAGAGTCAGTCTTCCATAATCCAGGGACCAGGACGCGGATCACATTCTGATGATCCAATTAATGGTCGGATACTTTGCAATCATCTAGCAAGCAAGGCCCCTAACAGATTGTGGGGCTGTAACATCAATTTCTTAAGTGCATTTAAAGGATTACAAATGTTAGTCCTGGCTTGAGATTGAAACACCTATTGAGGTGCTCTGAACCACATTACTGTAATTGGGTACCTTGAATTAATGCCATTTCTTCTGATGGGTGAGTTGAATACATTGGAATTAAGAGTTCTTTCAGCGGTATGTCACTTTTCCGTTCTTTCTTCCTTTTTTTGTTTCCTTGGAACATAAATCCGAATTGAAATAACTCTTTTTTAATCCAGATAGCTTTAATTACAGCCCTCAGGAATCCAAGTATTGTCCTAATTTTACCTCATGCACTGTTTGGGTGCTTTCTCCCCTGGCTTGTTATCTTAATAGGCAGTGCTTAGGAGATGAAAATACAATTCTTTTCTTAACAAGGGAATGAGGGGAGGGGAAAAGGGAGTGAAAGAATCCTTCTTCTTCTCTTTCCTTCCAGCCAGATGAACCTCTTTAAGAACACAGAGGATAGTACTGAAGAGCAGTTTTGGGTTTTTGGGGTTTTTTTTTTTTTGCATTTTGTCATGTTTTCTTTCTAACTGTACAAGCACATTCATTCCCACCCACCCCCCCAACCCATCAGGAGATGATACAGCTGGAATGAATCTCACAAGTCATTTCAGTCCAGGTTGATTTGTCAGCAGAGCAGTTTTCATTATTCTTCAGCATGGGATCTTTCTCTCTAAGCTGGGCGTGTCAAGGTCTACGACTCTAATATGTGACGAAGTGGTACACAGCAGCCCTAAGTGAACGGGTTCTTCATTGGTAGCCTTTTATCAAACTGTGGGGCTGAAGGGTCCACATGCAGACACTGGGTATCTGGATGGCAGGAGACACGCTCTGCCCACTGAAGCTCCAGAAGACAGCAAGATGTTTGGGGAGTGAAAGGATGACAACTCCCTTCTTGCCTCCTTCTTCAGCTCTTGCATGTGTGTGCATGCGTCGTTTCAGTTGTGTCTGACTCTGTGTGACCCTATGGGCTGCAGCCTTCCAGGTTCCTCTGTCCATGGAATTCTCCAGGCATGAATTCTGGAGTGGGTTGCCATGCCCTTAAGGCTCCAGGGTGTTTTCCCAACCCAGGGAGTGAACCTGCATCTCTTAGTCTCCTGGACTGGCAAGCAGGTTCTTTACCACAAGCGCCATCTGTAGCTCTTGCTGCTGCTAAGTTGCTTCAGTCATGTCTGACTCTGTGCGACCCCAGAGATGGCAGCCCACCAGGCTCCCCCGTCCCTGGGATTCTCCAGGCAAGAACACTGGAGTGGGTTGCCATTTCCTTCTCCAATGCATGAAAGTGAAAAGTGAAAGGGAAGTCGCTCAGTCATGTCCAACTCCTAGCGACCCCATGGACTGCAGCCTCCCAGGCTCCTCCGTCCATGGGATTTTCCAGGCAAGAGTACTGGAAAGGGGTGCCATTGCCTTCTCCAATCTGTAGCTCTTAGATATTTTTAAATATCATAAATAAATGCTGTTCCAAAATGTCGAAATAGGAGAGAGCATTTCTCAACCTCGGTACCACTGAGATTTGGGGCCAGGTCATTTTGTGCTGTAGGGGCTCCCCTGTGCATTGCGGAAGGTTTAGCAGCACCCTCCGCCTCTACCCAATAGATACCAGCAAAAATGTCTCCAGAAAATGCCAAATGTCCCCTGGGAGGCAAAATCACCCCCGACTGAGAAACACTGGATGAGAGGGATCTAGCAACCAGAAGCATACCCTGCACTTGGTCATCTCCTCTGCCAAATATGGGCCTCCTTGGTGGCTCAGCCAGTAAAGAGTCTGCCTGCAATGCAGGAGACCTGGGTTCAGTGCCTGGGTCAGGAAGATCCCCTGTAGCCCTGGTTGCATGGCAACCCACTCCAGTATTCTTGGCTGGAGAATCCCATTGACAGAGGAGCCTGGCAGGCTACAGTCCTTATGTTTGTAAAGAGTCAGACAGGACTGAGCGACTAACATGTCCACTTTGCTGCCAAATATGGTTCTGGCTGAGATTAAAAAAAAAAAAGGCAGCAACACACAGAGCCCTGAAAAGGGCTACCTTGAGGACCCAGGCCTCCATGAACAAGTGAACTGTTTCTCTACCTGTGGGCTAGAGTAGTTGGCTTGTTGGGTTCAGTAGTTCTTTCAAAGCTAGATAGGAGGAGTTTCTCTGAATTTTTTTTTTGACTCATTAGATCGCCCTGCTCAAAATGATTTACACACAGATAATTAAACTTAAGCCCCAAGGACTAGTTAACTGTTTAGCAGTGTATACATTTCATAAAACCATTTCCATACATCTAGTTTTAAATTCATTAACAAAAATTAATAGCTATGCAGTGCTCTCCATCGCGCAGCAGGTTGCTATGGGATGCTGGCTAAATTACCCCTTTCTATCACTCCGCCAGCGATCTCAGAGACAGTTAAACTTTGCTGCGCTGGAAATGTTGCCTACCAATTTACAGCAAAGCTCATATTTACTATATTTAGTGTGAATCATTGACTGAACTTCAGAAAATATTTGTCTCTGTTTGGTGTGCCCCTGGAACATTCCATCAGCTTTAAAGCACAGTGTGTACACTTTTTGCAGCTTTGGAAAAACGAGTGAGGAGCATTTAATAGACAATATTAGCTTTGAATATGTATTAGGAATGTATTTTTTCCTCATATATCTTTCATCTTAAAGTCCCCTAAATGTGCTTAAATATCTTGTGTTTGTTTGTTTGTTTTTTCCCCCTCTTGGTGTGTTTTTACAGGGAGAAAAATGCCTTTCTGATATGGTAGCTATGATCCACTCATTATCTCTTTATTTCTGAATACCAGTATAATAAGACAAATTAGACAGTAAATCCCTTCTCTATAAACTTATTCTGACCTTTATACGCATTTTAGGATTTTTGGTAAATTGAAAAAAATTTTTGGCTGCCCCTGTGGCATGTGGGCCCTTGGTCTTCCAACCAGAAATAGAACCTGTGCCCCTGCATTGGAAGGTGGAGTCTTAACCACTGGATCATCATGATTTTTGGTAATTTAAAGCATACTTTCTATTAAAAATAATCTTCATACTCTGCTTCAATCATATTCCACCAGTATTTACAGTGTTCAAGTTTGAAAGAGAGTCAGGGTGAACTAATTCATTGTTTACACTCAGAATCCTAGGTGGCCCAGTCCCACAAAGGTAGTACAAAGCACTGTATCGTTCGTTCTTAGCACTTATCTTAATCTTAATAACTAGCCAGACAAGTGACTCCAGAGTCTGGGGCTTATCAACTGGAATTCGTCACATGAACCCAAGAGAAGACAAGAAATACATTATATAACCATGCCATACAAATTGTTATCTTTTGATATTTAAAGGTATGCGTTCAAAAGCCTATAGGAGATTTTCATTTATTTATTTATTTATCCTCTGCAAAACCCAAATTCCACTTGTTCATATTAAATCGGATAGCACGTGAACAGAAACACTCTTGTTGGGTGTTATCTGCAAACAGTATTTACTCCCAGGAGATCAAAAGGATTCTTTCTGCTTCATTTCAGCACTGGCTATCAGGGACAATCTGCTTGAAAGCCTAGCTTTGATACTGATTATTTGGGAAACTGATTAAAAAGGAAATAAAAAGGCCCATGTTCCTTAACCATTCAGAAATGCCAACTGCTTTAGTTGAATTTTCAGTGTCTTCCCCATTAGAAGGCTGTCTGGATTCCTTCAGTAGAGGCTTACACAAACAGCAACGTTAAGCCAGCCACACTACGTTTTCCCAGATCATGTCCTAAGTTAAAAATAGGATGTGACTCTTAACTGTACCACATTGAAGGTATCTTCTTCAAGACTGGCAAGAAGCTTATTAAGTTTCTTTTGGGACAGATGATTTATTATGAATCTTTCTAATTATACCTTCAAAATTTTTACTCTAAATGAATTGAGGCACTAAGAGGTGTAATACACTTGTTTTTGCATCTTTCTACAAGATGTATTTAGGTTACAGAATATTTTATTATGTCTACAATGAACTAAATATATTTTACCGAGATTTCAAAAATATGTTTAAATTATATCTTTAAAATGTAGATGGCTAAATAATCAGCATCTTCAAAATAAATATTTTCTTTAAAATCATCCTTTTGGCTTTTTTTTTCCCAAATAAAATGAATTGTGGAACTATTTGACAGCTGTGTTTTAGCTTTTTACATACACTGTAAACTTGAATATATGTTTCAATAAATGCTACCTTATTACCTTTCCTCCTTTCAGGAGAAAATATTAACTCAGTAGTTATTTTAAGAATTCTTAACATTAAGACTGTATTACTTTTAGTGAGAGTGGGGTAAGTTCATTAATATCTGCATTCTTAAAAGAGATATAGTTGTTACTCAATTAACACAAGTAGTTTCAAAACAAAGATCTCATATCAAATTGCATTAGGTCTGGAAACAGGCTGACAATAAGATTTGGTGATCAGACATATGTGTGTGTATCTTTGGTCTGATAATTATATAATTTACTGGGTTCATATCTCCCTTCTATCAATCATTGAAGGTACATTTTTGTGACATTTCAATACATGCAAAATGAAAGGTAGCAGAAATATGAAAAGAGTATAATATGTATCATTTTCCCTAGAGATTACACTCTTCCTATAATTTGTAATAAATAGCCTGTTATTTTCCAAATTGGGAATGAGAAAAACTGATGGTATTGATTATAGGTTTTGTACTTCTCACTGACTCTATTGATGTAGACTCTACCAAGAAAGAAAGAGTCAGAATCTAAAAAAAGAGTAGGTTTATGTATATGTTAAACTGATTCACTTGATTGTACATCTGAAGCTAACAAAGCATTGTAAATCAACTATACACCAATAAAAATTTAAAATAAATGGATAAATAAAAATAAAACAGATAACCAAAAAGGACCTACAATATAGCCACAGAATTCTGCTTAATATTCTGTAATAACCCAAATGGGAGAAAAATACGGAACAGGATAGATAGATGTATATGAAAGACGGATCACTTTGCTGTACACCTGCATATGTTCCAATATAAAATAAAACTTAAAAAAAAAACTGTGATTATAATGAGTGAGCACTATTCATATGTTAAAAGAAATAAGATCATTTTTAAAAGGGTCAAAAAGATCTATGGAAATATCACTTTATCATTTTGTTAATATCTAAGTGGGCCTTCCCAGTGGCTCAGTGGTACAGAATCAACTAGCAATGCAGGAGACCCAGGTTTGATCCCTAGGTTGGGAAGATTCCCTGGAGAAGGAAATGGCAACCCATTCCAGTTTTCTTGCCTGGAGAATTCCATGGACAGAGGAGTCTGGTGGACTACAGTCCATATGGTTTCAAACAGTCAGACGGGATTGAGCAACTGAACACATAATATCTAAAGTGCTTAGATATCACTGTATTTTATCAAGGCTAAAACAGGAAATGCTGGCGGATGTTTTATCTTATCTTGAAAAGTGACCTTCTAGAAATCTGTATATGAACATAAAAAATATCGCAGTGGTGATGTGCATTTATTTAGAGGCATAGCTTACTTAAATAAGATGTGTAGGGCTTCCCTGGTGGCTCAGTGGTAGAGAATCAGCCTGCCAATGCAGGAGACACAGGTTTGATCCCTGTTCTGGGAAGATCTACGTGACACAAAGCAACCAAGCCTGGGAGCCGCAACTACTGAGCCCTCGTGCTGCAGCTACCGAAGACTGCGTCCTGGAGCCCGTTGCTCCACAACAAGAGAAGCCTCTGCAATGAGAAGCCCGCCCACCACACCGAGACAGCAGCCCCGGCTCGGGGCAACTAGAGGAAAAACCCATGCGGCAAGAAGACCCGGCACATCCCCCAAAATATGTGTATGTGTGTGTGTGTGTGTAAAATTCTCTCCACCAATGTGATATTTTGCTTTTACTAAATGCAATGTATACTTGATCAAATATTGTGATGTAATCATACTTTTCCTAGACTCTTCTTGGGAGTCCTGGCACGACAAAGAAAGAAAGGTTAAAGAGCCATACCGAATTAGAATATTAACTTCTTTGTAAAGAATGAATAAATGCACTTTCCAGAGAGCCCCACTCATTACCAAAAGCTGCCTGCTCTGAGTCAGTATGACCCCTTAAGCCAACAAGATACATTTTCTAGTCTTCTGATTTGACATCAAAATCAGTTCTGAAATATAGCAGAGAACTACTATTGTCTGCCAATAGGCAGAAGTATACATCTCCCTCTGCCCATTCTAAGGTTCCTCTTATTTTTTCCTGAATATTATAGAAGCAAATAAGAAAAACAAATATTAAGAAACTGGCATCTAAAGAGAGCAAAAAGTTGGGCTACACTGGCTCAGACAGTAAAGAATCTGCCTGCAATGCTGGAGCCCTGGGTTTGATCCCTGGGTTGGGAAAATCTCCTGGAGGAGGGCATGGCAACCCATTCCAGTATTCTTGCCTGGAGAATCACCTCAGACAGAGGTGCCTGGTGGGCTACATACAGTCCAAGGGGTCACAAAGATTCGGACACAACTGAGTGACTTAAGTACAACACAGCACAGCACACTGATTTTAATTTTACTTAATAAAGAAATATTAAGAATCATTAAATGACTCAGCCAAAACCTTGACACATGGGCTTTAGAATGGTCAATAAGAAAGAGAAGCAATCAAGAAAGCACTAGATGAATGCATTGCTGCTGAGTTTACCAGATAAATCAATAAAGGTTCAAAGTGAAGAGAAATGTTTCAAAAGGATGCTTTTTACTTGGTCTACTTGAGACTTAAGCAATGTTCCTTTCAAATATTTTTCAGTCTGAGTCCTTCACTTTTGAAATTTATTAGTCGCCAGCTTTAAAGACTTTGGTGGTAAACACTGGCTTCTTCACAGACACTATGGCTACATGCTGGCTTCTTGACACTCTCTCTTATAAAGATGTTAATAAAGAACCAATATTAGCTAATCAAGATAATGAACACAACAGTGGTAAGCAGGACACTATAAAGGAAATTCTTTGGTGTAGAAACTGTGGTACACCAATTAGCAATCAAAGACAAAAGATCAGAGAGTTATAATACAATTGTGAATATAGCTATTTATGGTCTCAATTTTTTAATTTGAAAAAAAAAATCAGAAGTCAACTAAATTTTTTTGCATTGGTTGTTTAATGCAAATAAATCTGCATTACAGGCAGATTTATTTCCAGCATTTTACTGCTTGTTATATATATTTTGGGCTTTCCTGCTGGTTCAGATGGTAAAGAATCCGCCTACAATGTGGGAGACCTGGGTTTGATCTCTGGGTTGGGAAGATCCCCTGGAGGAGGGCATGGCGACCCACTCCAGTATTCTTGCCTGGAGAATCCCCATGGACAGAGGAGCCTGGCAGGTTACAGTCCATGGGGTCACAAAGTGTTGGACACAACGGAGTGACTAAGCATAGCACAGCATAAATATTTTGGCAATTTAACACATCTTGTGGTTTATTTCTACAAAGAGATGTTTGAATCCTGGAAGTCAAGAAAATATTTTTTTACTACCTTGTTTATTAATTGTTGTTGTTTAGTTGCTAAGTCATGCCTGCCTCTTTGTGACCCCATGGACAATAGTCCACCAGGCTCCTCTCTCCATGGGATTTCCCAGGCAAGAAAACTGGAATGGGTTGTCATTTCTTTCTCCAGGGGATCTTCCTGACCCAGGGATTGAACCAGGAGCTCCTGCATTACAGACAGATTCTTTACCACTGAGCCACCATGGAGGCCCTTATTTATCAATTATAACATTCAAAATTGAGCACAGGAAAATGGGCACTTACATACTATAACTATACTGAATTTGAAGCTTATGAGGTTCTTAAAAATCACAGAATTGTTGAGAAAAAAATTTAGTTGACTAATATGATTTTTTTTTCAAATTAAGAAATTGAGACCATAAATAGCTAAGAATCAAATCCAAAGTCAGGATGTCTAGCTCCAAAGATGGAACTCATTCACCTTCATCTGTCTTCTGATTGCTCACAAGAGTTCTTTCCAGATTAAGATTTATTTTGTCCACTTGATGGAAACACAGGTCCTTTGAACAATGTCCCTACTCACAATTTCAGGACATGGTATTCACTAGCCATCCATTCCACATATTTTCTAAAGTGGGACTTTATAGAAATATCTTTAACCTCGAATAGCTAAACCCACTAGGATTCCTGCTCTTTGAAGCCAGTTTCCAAAACCGGTAACACTCCACACCTTTGCCAAGGACAAAACCACATGTCAAAAATGTTTAACCCTGCCAGGTATATATTATGCTAAAGAAATGAATCAAGTTAAAGGTGGAAAATAGCTCGACTTCTTTTGTAGAGCAGTGTCTGTAGGACAGCTGGCCGACTAGTATCAAAGTGAAATGAGAAATTCCCCAAATCCAAGCTTAACATCAGAGCTGACTCTTCGCCTTTATCAGAGCCCGCAACGTGTGCTGCCAGTGGGCTTCTGAATACTCAGCATCGATGATGTCACACCCAACCTCAAAAATGTTCAGTGGTGCACGTTCTTACTTACCAGATAATAAAGCCCACGCTTCTGTATGATATTTGAGATCTTCCTCTCTTGTCCATTGTGTGTTCTGCTTAGCAATCCCACTCAGTTTCGACAAATACCTCCACTGGAGTGTGCTCATTTTTCTCTTTCTCACACTTTGTTTCCTTTTCCACTTGGTCCCAGAAAGCTAAACACCCATGAAAACACACCAGCCCCACCTGCACACGCACTCATCTTCCCCTCAGCTCCTTTGCTCACCCATCACATTTTACTTTCCTTTCAAAGACCAGGGAAGCTGGCTGGTCCTCCCAGACTTTGCTCCCTAGACCCTGAATTCCAATGAAACTTCTTTTCCCATAAAAGTCCACAGTGTGTTGTTTTGATATCTATCTCTAGTTTTCATGTTTTTATTTCCTCTTTCCTCCTTTTCAAGCACTTCATAATATTTCCTTGATGAAATGATTCAAAACATTCAACTGCTCATTTTTATAAGTGTTTATACCTTCTAGGACATATATGCTTGATTGTAGTATGTGATATGATATGTATGATATGTGATATATACGACATTCACACATCTAGGACATGTATGAAATATTGTGATAATCCTGCTACAGAGGATAAACCCGGACGTCAGTCCATTAATTACTCTGTGAAGTAACTGGGGGTTTGACCCAGTTGGTCGCTTCTGCAGTTGCCCCCACCTTTGCTATGACACTGTAATCTCCTTTAAGATCAGATGGTTGGCTTTGCCATCTTTATCTATCTTAATCAGGTACACAAATGTGTATAAAACCCAAATGTAGACGGTGCTGAAATGTATTCTGCTCATCCTTCCCACTTTCATGTCTCAGAGCAGGAAGCAGAAAAAGGGGTGCACACAGTGGAAACAGTGAGCTGGGGGTTGCTACTTATGATCGACAGTCTCAGCCCATGGATGCCAGTGACGCCAAGTCACATCATCCAATGCACTAAAAAGAGCTCACCCTCTGGCAATACCTGTGGACTAACAGAAAGGTCCTGGCTGGAGAGTCTACCAAATTCACTCTCTTCCAGTCAATGTCAGGCTCCATTTGGGGAGAATTATTCTCCATGTATTTTCATCCTGAAGGAAAAAAGTAACATTTTCTTTTTTTTTTCTTTTTTCAAAATCTCTAGGGCATCTGATATGACTGTGTGTGTCTATGTGTTCAGTCGTGTCTGACTCTTTGAGCCCCCACTGACTGTAGCCCACCAGGTTCCTCTGTCCACAGAATTTCCCAGGCAATAATACTGGAGTGAGCTGCCATTTCCTCCTCCAGGGGATCGTCCCAGCCCAGGGATCAAACCCACGTCTCCTATGCTGGCAAGTGGATTCTTTACTGCTGAGCCACCTGAGGAGCTGAACTGATATGATACTTGGATTCAATATTCTGGAATAAAAACAATACTGTTGAAGCTGGCTTGAATCATCACAGGACTTAGGGACAAAGTGAGGTTCCTGGCAACAGTACCTAAGAAACAACAAACAGCCCCACCTTCAGTCTGAAGTCCGTGTGATGAGACTACAGTTGATTTGATTCTTATTTGGTGCCAGAGTCTCGGATATGTTCTTTTGGTGAATTCTCTCATTGACTTCTTAGAAAAATCTCTGTGGGAATAATTATTTCTCCACGTGACAGATGAGAAAATTCAAACTCTGAACAATTTAAAAAGATGGATATAAAAATCTAAATGGGAAAAGAATTTGAAAAAAAGTGAAAGTGTTAGTTTCTCAGTCGTGTCTGACTCTTTTGTGATCCCATGAACTGTAGCCCATCAGGCTCCTCTGCCCATGGAATTTCCCAGGCAAGAATACTGAAGTGGATAGCCACTCCCTTCTCCATGGTATCTGCCTGACCCAGAGATCAAACCCTCATCTCCTGCATTGTAGGCGGCGTCTTTACCATCTGAGCTATATATAACTGAATCACTTTGCTGTACATCTGAAACTAACACAACACTGTTAATCAACTCTACTGCAATTTAAAAAAATACAGTATGAAATCAAAAGGAGAGTTAGGCCCTGTGGGCAACTAAAGTGGAAAATTAAATGCCTTTTTTTTTTTTTTTTTACAATAACTCAGGGTGGAGACCATAATCCAAGGCGAGACAAATCGGAATACAGGACCAGTGGAGGGAAGCACTCGCTCTGCTACACATCTGTTCTTTATCTACTAATCAGCCGCCCTACCATCCACTCACCTGCTCACAAATAAAGGCAACACCTATAAGCCAACTAGGTAAGCCCAGATGCAAAGATGAGTCTACCTGGTGCACCTGCAGAACGATTCTTAGAACAGTTGTCAACTTGCAAATCCAGTTGAACAAGAGCTCCCTCTCCCAACCCGTCCTGCCATGAAGGCTGCGGTAGGCACGTGCCTCCCCTGCCTGGCCTCCCACTCTCACTTCTTCCTCTCTTGTGTTTATGGACTTTCTCTCAATCCAAGTGAAGACAGTGGTGCCGAATAATGACGAGATGCTTCTCTCAACCCTGCTTGGTGATAGCCAGAGAGTTTCAGTCAGCTTGGAATTCTTCAAATACCGTCTTCTTATTATCAAAAAAAGAGATGCCCTAATATTCCTGGGGCATAGTGTGGACACCTAGAGATGCCAAAGGAAGCCAAGGGTTGCGATTTCCTTTTCTTTTACTGTCTCCTATCTCTCCTGGGATTATCACTGGGTTGCTTTGTTTCTTATAAAACACTTTTGATGCAAAGAAAATATTGCATGGAGTTGATACACAGTAGCTGAACAAATGGAGAAATGGGTGAATGGATCTCAAACTGATGTAAAGAGAAAGATTCTGGGAAGCCTGTGTTTTATTTTCCTATATCAGGTGCTTAATCAGTCTGTCTCTGTCTTTCTCTTCATCCATATCTGTCTCTGTCTGTCTCTTTTTCTCTCTCTCTCTCTCACACACACATGCACACACACACACTTTGGAAACAACACAAGCCATTTGAGCGTGAAGAAACATATCTTGAACTTGACCTGCAACTGCTTTTGGATCATGGTCATCTCTGACATCAAAACAGTTTCTGTCACCTAGGGTCTGGGGACAAGCAACCCACAAAATAGCAGCTTATTTAAAAACCAAATTCAGCCCTTACTGAAAGTGGTGATATTTGAAGCACATACAAGTAAAACTAATTTAACCTTTGGAAAGTTATCTCAGGAGGGAAAAGTCAAAATCCCTTTATAAGATTTTTAAGCACTGCAATTATTGACAAGGGGTATATTGCTTCAGTTTTCTCCGATCAGGAAGAGAAAAAAAGAGAGAGAGAGAGAGAGAGAAGCCCACAAGAGACATCAGCAGCTGTCAGGCTGCTTTCCAATTGCAAAGAGGTAGTTTACAGTGGGCTTGTGCCAGTCTCTTAAGACAGGGTTAAGAAGCCTTTTTAAAATGCCTTAAAAAGCCAGCTCATACATTAATCAAGTCGAACCCTCATCCATACTTACTGCAATACATCAATTACGATGTCTTTTTTTAAAAAAATAAATTCTGGTTGACAGCAGACACCTTATTAAGGCCCACTAAAATGATACAATAAGTAGAAGGCTATTAATATTGCTCTTTTTTTTTTTCCTCCTTGCTATTGTCTTGCTGCTCTGGTCTGCAAACAAATTCAAGCTGCATTACAATTAATGCTGGTGGAACTCCTTCTAATGACTTCCAGCTTGCTAATTTTTTACGCTAATAATAAAAAAAAGGCATTGCTATGCAAGAACGACCCCCTTTTATCATGCGAGCATAGCACACCAGAGAGTGTCTGCTATTGTTCACATGAAAGACAATTAAACCCTGGAACATCAAACCTAAAAATGACAATCTGCTAACCAGCACTGGGCATTGCTCAATGCTTTCTTTTATTTTCTGAACTCCTAGAGAAAACAATTCTCTGAAGACCTTCCTTTCCTGTTCTCCCTTAACCACCCTTTGTGGGTGGGGGGAGGAGTTTAAAAAAAATAACCTTTGCTGATTTATGCATCTCTGCGTAGAATTTATTAACGGTCTAAGGCCAATTTCACTACAGCCTTCTTATTGCCTGTAGGTTGAAATTCCGGACACATAAAACGAAAGGCACCAATATCACCTACATAGTATCCCATTTAAAAATAAACAGTAAAGGTTCTTCAAAAATGCATGCAATATGAAAGTCTAGAAGGAGAAAGAAAAATCTAATTCCGCAACTCTGTGCTACTCGTCATCTCTGGGGATTCTGCTAGAGTCACGTGGGTATTTGGAAAACTCGTCTAATCCAGGCGCCAAGTTTCCACAAAGCCAGAGTCGAAAACCAACTCCCTTCCTTCTTAGCAACATAAGGATTTCTTCACCAAAACACATGCTCATTTACTGGAAAAATACCCATGATTTGGGTTTTAATTATAACATTCAGAACATAAATACAACCACTTAAAAGTTCACTGGCTTTCCCAAGTGTTTTCCACATACTGACTGAGGCTTTGTCACAGCATAAAGAGAACTGGATTCAAGTTGCAGCTGGAGTGAGTCTTGGCCACCTGCTCATCTTGGGGTTTTGACCAAATCCGCTAACCTCCCTGAGTCTCAGTTTCTCCCTTTGTAAAATAGGAAAAAAAAAAAAAAGGGTCCTTCTTCATCTCGTAAAGATGAAACGAGAAGATGGCTGTGAAAGCTCTCTGAAAATGAAACCGCTGTGTGTTGTATTGAAAAGTAAATAATTAAACGGAGTTGCTGTACGTCCTCACCGGAGTTGCACTGAAAGCTTTATTATCTGATTAGTAGTGAGTGATTCTCAAAAGCTGAGCATGACCACATCTTATATCTAATCCACAGGTTTTCAGTAAAGGGGCCAGGCACTATGCTAGGACCTGCACGTTTGGTATTATATTTCATTTTTACAGGAACTCTCCATGGTAGGTGTGATATTCCATACTTACAAATGAAGAAACTGAGGCCCACAAAGGCTCAATGGGACTTGCCTAAGTGGCAGAGCTGAGATTTAAGTCTCAGCACAATTTGTGACCCAACCTAAGACACCCACCTTGGAAAGCTTCTTTGGTGGGAGAGCAGGTCTGTGAAGCAAGGGTGAGGGACAAAAACTGTGCTGTAATGTCAGCTCTGACATCATTGGCTGTGAACCCTTGGACCAGCCCTTCAGCTCTCAGTTTTTGTATCTGTAAAATACAGATAACATTTCTGCCCAGGGGTGGTTGTGAGGATCAAATCAGCTAACACAATGTTCCTAGTAATAGCAAGTACTTAATTAATGAGAGTGCTTCCCTGGTGGCTCAGACAGTAAAGAATCCACCTGCAATGCGGGAGACCCAGGTTCAATCCCCAGGTTGGGAAGATCTCCTGGAGAAGGGAATGGCTACCTACTCCGGTATTCTTGCCTGGAGAATTCTGTGGACAGAAGAGCCTGGTGGGCTATAGTCCATAGGGTCTCAAAGAGTTGGACACAACTGAGCAACTAACACACACTCACACAATGTAAACAAATGTTATTGCCCATATTCTCCAGTACTGTGTAATAAACTGTAACATATAAAATGAGAATTAAACAAGGATCAGTATCTTTTACATTTAGCCAAGGTGGGGAAGCAGAGACCACATTTCAGTTCAGTTCAGTCACTCAGTTGTATCCGACTCTTTGAGACCCCATGGACTGCAGCACGCCAGGCTTTCCTGTCCATCACAGACTCCTGGAGCTTGCTCAAACTCATGTTCATCGAGTCGATGATGCCATTCAATCATTTCATCCTCTGTCATCCCCTTCTCCTCCTATCTTCAATCTTTCCAAGCATCCGGGTATTTTCTAATGAGTCAGTTCTTTGCTTCAGGTGGCCAAACTATTGGAGCTTCAATTTCAGCATCAGTCTTTCCAGTTAATATTCATGACTGATTTCCTTTAGGATTGTCTGGTTTGATCTCCTTGCAGTCCAAGGGACTCACAAGAGTCTTCTCTAGCACCACAGTTTGAAAGCATCAGTTCTTCAGTGCTCAGCTTTCTTTATGGTCCAACTCTCACATCCATACATGACTACTGGAAAAACCATAGCTTTGACTAGACAACCTTTTGTCAGCAAAATAATGTTTCTGTTGTTTTAATAATGCTGTCTAGGTTAGTCACGGCTTTTTTCCAAGCAGCAAGTGTCTTTTAATTTCATGGCTGTAGGCACCATTTGCAGTGATTTTGGAGCCCAAGAAAACAGTCTCTCACTATTTCCATTGTTTCCCTATCTATTTGCCATGAAGTGATGGGACCAGATGCTGTAATCTTTGTTTTTTGAATGTTTAGTTTTAAGCCAGCTTTTTCACTCTTCTCTTTCACTTTCATCAAAAGGCTCTCTAGTTCCTCTTCATTTTTTGCCATAAGGGTAGTGTCATCTGCATATCTGAGGTTATTGATATTTCTCCCAGCAATCTTGATTCCAGCTTGTGCTTCATCCAGCCCAGCATTTTGCATGATGTACTCTGCATATAAGCTAAATAGGCAGGATGACAATATACAGCCTTGACGTACTCTTTCCCAATTTAGAACCAGTCCGTTGTTCCACGTCCGGTTCTAACTGTTGCTTCTTGAACTGTATACAGATTTCTCAGGAGGCAGGCAAGGGATCACATTTACCATTCATTTCAGCTTATTGCCCTGAGAGAGGGTCCAGGCCATATGCAAAAACATGAAGCCCAGCAGACTCCTTCAATTAAGAAGATAAAGTTTAGGACTTTCCTGGTGGTCCAGTAGTTAAGAATCTGACTGACAACTCACGGGACACGGTTCGATCCCTGGTCCAGGAAGATTCCACGTGCCGCAGGGTGCGAGCACCTAAACCTGTGTACCTCAACTACCAAAGCCCATGTCCCCTTGAGCCCGTGCTCCATAACAAGAAAAGCACTGCAATGAGAAGGCCACACCACAGCTAGGGAGTAGCCCCAGTCACTGCAACTAGAGAAGGCCCACAAGCAGCAACAAAGACCCAGCACAGCCATACACAAATAAATAAATAAAATTAAAAAAAAAAAAAAAGAAGACTAAGTTGAAAATCGGGGGAGGTCAAGGCAGCTAGAGTTTGTAGGATGGAGCACTGAAGAAGACAGTGTTGCACAGACGAATCTGCAGACCTGCAGATGGTGCCCTTCAAATATTCATCTGAATATCAATCAGCACAGGTACTTAAAGAAACTACCAACAGCCAGGAAAGGCCCATTCAAAAAGATGAGCAGTAACAGTGCCCAGAGCTCACACAAGGCCAGGAATTATACCTGTGCCCATCAGTCAGACTGAAAAAGCTTCATGATTCATGAGGCATTATAAGATATACAGAAAGGCCTTGACTCAATAGCAGGAAATAATTAGCATTAGACTGAGTTTTGTTTCACTTAAGTTAGAAATGAGATCCTAAAGTATCAAACTTTTTCCAAGTACACGAATTGCATCTCAAAACAAGGTTCAAGAATATTAACTGAAATACAAAATATACAGTACACAGCAAGGTAAATTCTCACTGTCTGGCATCCAATCAGAAGTTACCAGACATTTTTTTAAAGTTTCAATTGAAAACTCCAATTTTTAAAAAGCTCCAACATAAAACTCCAATTGAGGAGAAAAAAAATCAATTAATTGAGATAGATGCAAAGCTGATCTGGAGTTACAATTAGCAGACAAAGACGTTAAAACAGTTATAGTAACTAATAGTTTATATGTTCAAAAGCAGAGGCAAGAGCGATTTATAAACCTACAGATCAATGAATCTCCACAAACCCCAACATAAGAAGGATAAAAATTCTATACCAAGATGTGTCATAATCAAGTTGCTCAAAATTGTCTATAAAGAGAAAATCTTAAAAGCATCCAGAGATAAAACACATTAGGACAGAGACAAGAAGGTAAGCATGACAGCAAATTTGTCATTGGAAACACTGCAAGTAAGAAAACAGTGGATCAGCATATTTAAATTGCTGAAATAAAAATAACTTTCAAAAACAAAGACCCCCAAAAATACTCTTAAAGACATACAAAGGCTGAAACAACTCATTACTAGCAAACTGGCACTATAAAAATATCAAAAGAAAATTTCCAGACAGAAAAGAATTATACCAGATGGAAATACAGATTTGCACAAAGGAATGAAAAGCACCAAAAAAGGTAACTACATGGGTAAATATAGTTTTTATTATTATTTTATTATTTTCATTTCTTTAAAAGATAATTTACTGTTTAAACAAAGAGTAATAATAACAATGTAGTGTGGGGTTTATAATATTTATAAAAGCAAAACATATGACAATAGTGCAAAGGTCAAGAGGAAAAAACTGAAAGTACTATACTGTCTGTCTCAAACTATAAAGTGGCATAATATTACTTGTGCATAGCCTATGATAAGTAAAAGATGTAAACTACAAACCCTAAAGCAATCAAACAGCAACGAAGAGTTACAGCTAATAACTAACAGAGGTAATAAAATAGAATCATAAAAGTATTCAATTAATCCATAAGATGGCAAAAAGGGAGAAAGGAAATAAACATGGAATAAATAGGAAAGAAATAGCAAGACACTACATTTAAACGTAACCATGTGAATCACCACATTAAATATGTGTTCTACATATCCCAATTAAAAGATATTGTCAGATTCCATTAAAAAAAGTAAAATCCAACAATATGATGCCCACAGGAAACATACATAGGAGAAGCTTTCTGTAACTTGGTTAGAATGTTTTCTTTTAGTTACAAAATGAAAACAATAGTCCATAAATGATCAAACGGATAAGTCAACTTCACAAAAATTAAAAATGCATGCTCTTTGAAACACACTGTCCAGAAAATGAAAAGACAAGCCAACTCTGGCAGAATATAGTGCAAATCATAAAATCCAGTTAAGGACTTGTATCTATAATATATAAAGAACTAACAAAAATCAACAACAAGAAAACCTACTATAAAAGTGGGCAGAGATCTGAGTAGACACTCCACTAACAAAGATACACAAATGACAAATGAGCACATGGAAAGATACACACCATCATTAATCACTAGAGAAACACAAAATAAAGCCACAGTCATATACGAATACACACCTATTAGAAGGAATGCAATTAAAACGCCTGAATATATCGAGGATTTCTTCAGAACAAATGGAACTCTCACGCACTGTCATTGAGAATGCAAAATGGTACAATTGCGTTGGAAAACATTGTGGCAGCTTCTTATAAAGCCAAATATACATGTGACGTACAATCCATTCCTAAATTCACCCAAAGAGAAATGAAAGCCTATGTCCATACAAAGACTTGTCCCCAAATGTTCACAGAAGTTTATTTGTCAACATTCAACCTGGAAACAACATGAAAGCTCATCAATAGATTACTGGATGAACAGAATGTATTATATCCAGACAGTCATAGAGTATGAAGTAATAAAATGGAGCTGTCACTGCAATGACATGGATAAATGTTAAAGTAATGATGCAGAGTGAAAGAAACTAGACCAAAAAGAATACATACTCTAAGATGCCACTTATTTAAAACTCTGGAAAATGTGAATTTATCTCTAGAGACAGTTGATAAATGGTTGCCCCGGGTTGGGGAGATTAGGCCTTGTAAGAGGTCAGAGGGAAGGAGTGCAAAGAGGGACAAGAAAACACTGAGGGAGATACATCTGGTCATTACCTTGATAACAGTGTTGGTTTCAAAAGTATATATGGATGTCAAAACTGCTATATCTCAATAGAAACGTTAAAAACAGACAGGATCATTGTCCACAAGGAGCTAAAAATCTGCTTATTGAAATAAAGCATACACAAAAATAATGTAATGAATAAGATAGTGTTTCCCACAGAAAACATGAACAGTACCCAACAGTGTTCTAACATGTTCATGTGTATTAGAATCAACTGGAGGGAGTGTTAAAACATGGGCTTGCAGGATCCAAGATCCAGAGTTTCTAATTCAGTAGGTCTGGGATGAGACTTAATAATTTGTGTTTTAAACTAGCTCTCTGGTCTTTCATACAAGCTGCATTGGCTTAGAGACAATCACCACTCTTTCGGAAAACAATTAAATCTCAAAGTGAATGTCTGACTCTTTGTGACCCTATGGACTGTAGCCTACCATGCTCCATCCATGGGATTTTCCAGGCAAGAGTACTGGAGTGGGTTGCCATTTCCTTCTCCAGAGGATCTTCCCAACCCAGGGATTGAACCTGGGTCTCCTGCATTGTAGGCAGACACTTTACCATCTGAGCCACCAGGGAAGTCTATTAAATCTAAAACCTATGAGTAAATTAAGTCAGGCAAGGATATGGTCCTACTAGTCAAACTCCAGTTTCTGCTCTATTTTAGCTTTTCTCTTACAACCTTTTGAGAAATAGTTACCATGGTAGATCAGAAGTGATAAAGATACAGTCATCTCTCAGTATCCATGGGGGGTTGCTTCCAGTGCCCCCTGGAGATACCAAAATCCACGGATGCTCACATCCCTCACGTATTTAGTATCTCTTTCTCGAGCATGGGCTTTGGTGCTCACTATTTCCTTTGAATGTAACACCTTTTATCCCTCGTGCTTACTTTTATCTGGCTAATTCTAATTCATCCTTTAGGGCTGAGCTTAGACATACATCAGTCTGTGAAGAACTTTCTCTGGCATACTCCTATACCCAGCCTTCTGCTCAGGCAAATTTTCTACTCCTCTAGTCTCTATTTCATGCCTCTACCTAGACCTCCCTGAGGTTGACCCTTGAGTTCATCTTCTAAATCCATTTACTATGCTCACCCCATGTCTTTATACTTCTCAAAAAACTAATTTATTTCTCTTTAGTTGACTGCAGGAGCATTTGGGACATTCCAGCATTCTTGATTCTCTCTGAGTTACCAAGCCAGTCAGGGAGAAAGAAGGAAGAAAAGAGGGGTAACAAAAATCTAGAATCATAAAGAGGGATAGCAAGGACAGGGGATGAAATTGTAAATCCACAACATCACATGCACACAGGCACATACAAACTATGTGAGGGATGCTGACGATTATTACTCAAAGGGCAGTAATTTCAAGTGGTACCAATCTTTAACCCAGATTGGATCACAGGACAAACCAAGCTTCCCAGTTCATACTCATGCATTTGACGTATTTATGGTCTGCTTTAATAGTTTTTGATCACAATTTCTAGGAGGCAGCTGGTCCCTAAATCAATAAGTCAGTAAAAAGCAACTAAAGTTCCAGTCCTGTTAACAAAACTATCTATGAGGAGCTCAGCACTGTTTTGGAACACATTTAAAATATTTATGAGAGCCACCAAAAAATATCTGTTCATGAAACTAGGTTACATTAAGCATCCTGACTGTATTTTTCCACAACTCTAGACGTTGGTTACAGCAGCCCCAAACAAGGGTTGAAGAAAAAGAATTAAAGTGATCCAGAAAAAAAAAAATCTTTCCTGAAAATTTTTGTTTCAACCAGAGGGATGGAAGTTCTGAGGACAAAAAGCAAAGTCAAGGACACCTGGGGCATCTGTCTCAGGAAGGGCAGTTGTCACATCACACTCAGGGGTTGAGAGTCAGGGTGGCTTCCCTGGGCTCAGATGGTAAAGAGTCTGCCTGCAATGTAGAAGACCCAGATGTGATCCCTGGGCCAGAAGGATCCCCTGGAGAAGGAAATGACCCTCCACTCAGTATTCTTGCCTGGAGAATCCCATGGACAGAGGAGCCTGGCGGGCTCCAGTAGGGTCACAAAGAGTTGGTTGCAACAGAGGAAATAAACACACACACACAGTCAGCGTGGACTGTTCAGTCTGACTTCAGCAGGGAGTGTCTGTCCACTTCAGGAGATGCTGCTAGAGGTCCAGTCTTAGAAGAACAACCCCAGTTCTCTGGGAAGGTACGCCAACATTTGGAAGGTAGGATTGATAGGGGAAGCACACTGATTGAAACTGCCCACCCTGGCCAGGCACCATGGTAACCATTTGCATGAGTTGTTTTATGACAGGAGATCCTGATAAGGAATAGGGAACTAATAAGCCATCACCAACCAGAAGAGTTTGGGAAAGGTCTAAAGGAGACACCACGTGTCCGTCCACTTCCTAGAATGCCTCTCGCTAGCATCCATCCTGGCTGAGCGATGCATGTGCCACCAGGAAAGACTCTGAATTAGAATGATTGGCTAAAGACCACCCGGAAACTAATCCCATCACCATAAAACCCGAGACCCGTGAGCCACGTGGAAGAGCAGTTCTCCTGGGTTCCCTTACCCTACTGCTCTTCACCCAGGCACCCTTTCCCAATAAAATCTCTTGATTTGTCAGCACATGTGTCTCCTCAGACAATCCGAGTGTTAGACAAAAGCCCAGTTTTGGGCCCTGGAAGGGGTCCGCCTTCCTGCAACAGGATGGCATTAAATAACCACAGCCCAGCAAAGAAGCTAACCTGGGAAAACTGACTTCCAGATTCTACCATTGCAACAGCCAACAGTTGGGGGCCACACCCCAAAAAGTATGACAATCCCAGCCTCTTGCACAACAGGAACTGACCCAGAAAAACCTTTATTCCCCTGCCAAATAAAAAAATCTAATTCCCAAAAGCAAAGAATACTTTGACTTCACACTCTTTCTGGTGGACCTATATTTTGATGACTATATGATGAATGAAGAAAAAAAAAAAAAAAGGTTGGGCTCTGACTAGGAAAGTTTGTCATAAGGTTTCCCATAATCTTGACTTTTTTTATGATCTGCAGGAAAAAAAAAAGAAAAAGATTACCAAAAAAAGAATAAAGAGCACTAACCAAAGAAATTTCTCTCTCCCAAATTTGCAGCACCTCTGAACTTCCTTGAAAGGGAAGGACAAAGCAGCCGTTTGCTCAGCTTAGATCATTTTGATTGAGACTCATATGTTATTTTAAATGAACATTGCTCAGGTAGTTAAGCCTTAAAAACCAACCATCCTTGACAACTGTCCAATTCTCTTTTTTTAAAGTCTTACCTTAAGGGTTTCAGAAGCACATTTTCAAGTAGGCTGTAGTGGGAGGGGACTAAGCTTCCTCCCTGCTTCACAGCTCAATGGGGCTTCTGGCCTTTGTTCATTTTTGTCTTTGAAAACTTTTATGTTACAATTATAAAGGAAAAAAAAATAACCAGAGTAAACTTAAAAAGCAACCACGCTGCAGTTGCTTAAACTGTTGGGACAATGCAAAATTCCAATGCATTTTAAATATATAATCTAATAGAACACTTATTTTTTAAGATTTTACACTTACTACTTGACTAATAATGTTAAAAAGGAAAATAAAGGGCTAAATTTCTCCAGTGACACTGGGAGTTTACTTACATTGATTTTTTTGTTGTTGAGTGGGGGAGTGGATGACACAATAGCAAGGCAAGCATACCAAAGGGCAGCTAAAGTCTTCTTTGCATTTTCTATGCATGGAGTCCCTCTGTAAGACTTCCCAGGGGGGCTCAGACGGTAAAGAATCTGCCTGCAATGCAGCTGACCCAGGTTTGTTCCCTGGGTTGGCAAGACCCCCTGGAGATGGGAATGGCAACTCACTCTAGCATTCTTGCCTGGAGAATTCCATGGACAGAGGAGCCTGGTGGGCTATATAGAACATGGAGTCGCAAAGAGTCAGACACTACTGAGTGATTAACACTTTGATTTCACTTTTAGACACTAAGTCCTGATGTAAAACAATGTTTGCAGTTTTTACTTCCATACTGCATATAACATACATATATATATATATTTTTTACTTTGTGGAAGCTCTAGTCTTACACCTTATAGTAATGCCAACAAAAATGTTTAAGGAAAGATCATCCGAAAGAAGACATGACATTTTGCAAAACCTTCAGTTTATCTTTAGAAAGTGCAATTATAAATGATGCTTGAATCAACGATGCCCAGACACTTGTGTTGACACAGAAATTCCGTTACCATTAGTTCTTGCTCAGTAAATGCAAATATTATGAACACTGTTCAACCGCAGGGAATGTCATAGCTACCACTTCTATGACAGTAATAATGTAAAACATGCTTGCAAGTAATAAACATATTTATTAAATAGTCCTCCATTCAAGTTAGGTATATATACATACAAACACACATTTTATTGGACAGATTAAGTGTCCACAGCCTGCGTATTCATACACAATATGATATGTATTCACATCCCCTTTAAATCGTGCAACTATAACAACGCAATGACATTTAAAGCATGTTCTTACTTAAATATATATTGTTAAATGTACAGTTCTTGGGGCTTTCCAGGGTGCTAGTTGTAAAAAACCTGCCTGCCAATTCATAAGATGTAAGAGACTCAGGTACGATCCCTGGGTCTGGAAGATCCCTTGGAGGAGGGCATAGCAACCTACTCCAGTATTCTTGCCTGGAGAATCCTGTGAACAGAGGAGCCTGGTGGGCTACGGTCCATAGGGTCATAAAGAGTCAGACACAACTGAAGAGACTTAACACACACGTGTACACGTTCTTTACCAATATTGAAATGAGTGTTTTTTAGGGGAAAGGAACAAGCATGCATCTTAATTTCCACTGAAGCTCTGCTTTAAGCTTTCCTAGGAAAACCATATTAAAATCACATATACTAGCTTTCCAATGTAGTAAATATACATATTTCATATCTTTATCTTCTAAAAGGGCTGGAGGTATGTCCATATTTCTTTTTCCACATGGTTTTCACAGCTTTAAATTCTGACATCTATTATTAAATTTCTTTCTTTGATGTGGGTCTTCAAACTTAAAAAAAGAGAGTATAAAGCAATCTCTTCCTTTTTTTCCTGCCAAATAGACATTTTTCTAACTTAAATATTTTTTATATCCTTAACTACAAGTTTCTGTCATTTTTTTCATCCATGTTCAAAACTGTGAAATGAGAAGATATATTTGGTTTTAAGAAATAAAATGATGAAACTTTGTAAATATCAATGGCCTTCAAGTCTCGTGCTGAAATATGGATGCCATATGTATTCTGATAGAGTCTCAGGAAAAACATCAGATGCCAGAATAGCGATCTTCACATTATGCATATGGGGAAATTAAGGCACAGAACTAAATTGCCTGTCCAGCAGCTCAGAAAGGCTGTATCTACAAGCACAAACTGATTGAGAGGGAGCCAAATAATTTAATACAAATCATTTTTCAAAATAACTCTCCTTTTACTTTAGTAATATTTTTCTAACCTTTCATTTTTATACACAGCTGAATTCTCTGCCAAAAATGGAACATCAATTCAAATATCATTATCTTAAATTTACAATAATTTTTATAGCTTGGGCAGAATTTTACCTTCATATATCTATGAAGAAAAAAGTCTGTAAGTAAATTAACAGCAAAAAAAAATCTGCATGTTTTGAGGATGTTTAACTACACACATAAAATAGCTTTATGGGCTGTTGCTGATTTAGAAACAACCATTTCATTACAAACAAATTAATAAGCAAATCATTTAAAGTTTATTTTTTAAAAATTGTCCTATCTACCTCTACCAGAATGCTTTGTAAATTTAACCCCAGTTCTGCATGTTTAATTTTATTTATCTCTATCTCCCCACTTTTCCCCATTATACCGTAATTGCTATGATGGCCCCCAGAATTATTTTCCTTTTCAGTATAAAACATTTGAAATTTTGTTTTCTAAATTATAATACTCTGGCAACCACTGAGCAGTCTCCAACATTACAGTTTTATCTTTTTGTGAATGTCATATACAGTTGATCCTTGAACACACAGCAGTTAGGGGCACAAATCCCCTACCCAATTGAAAATTCATTTATAACTTTACAGTTATCCTTTCATATTCATGGTCTGCTCCTCAAGTTCAGCGAACGGTGGATCATGTAGCAAATATTCAGTGAAAAATACACGTATATGTGGACCAGTGCAGTTCAAACCTGTGTTGTCCAAAGGTCAACTGTAAATGGTACCATATAGAATGTAATCTTTGGAATCAGGCTCCTTCATTCAGCATAGAGACTCATCCAAATTGTTGTATGAATCAATGGTTTCTTCCTCTATAATACTGTGCAGTGTTCCATTGTGTGGATATAACACAGATCATTACACCATTTACCCTTAAAAACATTATTTCCAGTTTTGAATAGACCTTCCATAAACAGTCATGTACAGGTTTTTGTGTAAACATATGTCTACATTTCTCTAAGTTAAAAACCCAGAAATGGGATTTCTGCATATGGCAGGTGTATGCTTAATCTTATAAAGAGAGGCCAAATTGCTTTTGAGAGTGACTCTGTCACTTTGCATTTCTACCAGCAATGAATGCCAAGTTCCAACTGCTCCATATCCTCATCTGCACTTAGTATTGTCAGAATTTTAAAAATTATCCATTCTAATAGATGTGCAGTAGATCTTAAAAAGGTTTTAATATGCACATCTCTAATGACTAATGACAGTGAACATCTTTTTGTGTGCTTATATCCAGTCTGTATATTAAGTGAAATGTCTATTCAAGTCTTTGTCCTATTTTAAAAATTAGGTTGTTTTTACACACTCAGTTATGAGAGGTTTTTTTTTTTTTTTTTTTTACTTACTCTTGACACAAAAGCTTTGTCAGATATGGGTTTTGCAATTTCCCTCCTCAGAATGGAGTTTGTCTTTTCATGTTCCCAATGTTAAATTGGGAGACCAAAAGTGTTAAATTGGGAGACCAAAAGTTTTAAATTTTGATAAAGGCTGATTCATCAACTCTTTATTTTATGGATTATATACTTAAACAAATGGTGTCATGCCTGAGAATTTTTTGCCTAACCTCATATCATAAAGATGCTTTCATATGTCATCTTTTAAAAAGTTTATAGTTTTGTATTTTACTTGGTATTTGGCAAATTTTGAGTCTTTTATTAATCAGGCATGAAGTTTAGGTCAAGATTCTTTTTTTTTTGCTTATTGATGTTCTTCGCTTGCTCTAATATCATTTGCTGAGCAGATCATTTTATTTTTATACCACTGTCCAAATCCATCAGCTGTAGATGCTCTCTTTTAGTCCCTGGACAACTGTCTGTTCTTTTGCCTGTACTGTACTGTCTTGATTACTGTAGTGATATAAGAAGTCTTAAAATCATGAAGTGTAATTCATATGAGCTTTTTCCTTCTTTTTACACCTTATTTTATGGTAATTCTTTTGTCTTTCCACAAAATTTTGAGAATCAGTTTGCTTATATTTACTAAAAAAATCCTGCTGGAAATGTTACTGAAACTTCAATAAATCTATTGATCTAATTGAGGAGATGATTTTCTTTCTATCAGTTTTATCTATTATAGAAAGTGTAGACATCTCCATCATCCACAAATTGTGGATTTGTCCATTTCTCTTCTCAGTTTAGTTAGTTTTTGCTTCATGTATTTTGAAGCCTAGTTTTTGAGTTCATACAAATTTAGAATTGTTACATCTTATTGGTGAATTCATCTTATTGTTATGTACTTCTTTATTCCTGATATTTTACTTTTCAGTTTTGGGGGAGTGGTTCTAAAGTTTCCTTTATCTCATTAAGGTAGCTGCTTCAACTTTCTTTTAATGATTAGCGTTTGCATAGAACATCTTTTTCTATCTGTTTACTTTTAATCTACTTATATCACCATATTAGAAGGGAGTTACTTATGGGAAATACAGAGCAGAGTTGTGTTTTCTTTGACTTCTTTTTGATTATGTATTTTATTTATTTCATTTAGATGACTTATGTCTAATATATTTATTGATGCATTTGCATTTATATCTCCCAATCTGCTACTTGGTTTCTATTTGCTCTCTTTTTTAATTCAGGTATCAGTCAGTTTCTAAGGAGAAACTTGGATTACTTGAGCATTTTTTAGCGTTCTATTTTATCTATTGCATTTTTTATTATCTCGTATAATTTTGTAGTGGTTGCTCTTCACCTCTCATAGTCTATTCAGAATCATATTTACCACTTCAAGTGGAACATGGAAACCTTACCATATTATAGTTCCCTTTATCATTCTCCATTATATTATAGTTACCTTATATGTAGGGGCTTCCCTGGTGGCTTAGAGGGTAAAGTGTCTGCCTGCAATGTGGGAGACCCGGGTTCAGTCCCTGAGTTTGGAAGATCCTCTGGAGAAGGAAACGACAACCCACTCCAGTACTCTTCAGAGCCTGGGAGGCTGCAGTGCACGGGGTCGCCAAGTGTCGGACCTGACTGAGCGACTTCACTTTACCTTATATGTGCATTGAAAATTCCATCATTCAGTGTTAAAGTTTTGCTTTCAACCGTCAAACATATTTTAAAGAACTCAGGGGGGAAGAGTAGTCTACAGTGTATATCCAATATCTACTATTTCTTTTGCTCTTCTTTCATCCTTCATGTTTCAAGTTTCCTTCTAGTATTAACTTCCTCCTATCTGAAGAACTTTCCATAAAAGTTATTTTGGAACTGGCTTGAAGGCAGCAAATTCTTAGTTATCCTTCATCTGAAGATGTCTTTATTTCTCCTTCATTTCTATGCAGCAGTTTTTTCTGGATATAGAATTCTGGGTTGGAGGTGCTTTTCAGTAATTTTAACATGTTGTGTCACTTCCTCCTGCCTTCTGTAGTTTTTAATGAGAAATCCATAGTTGTTCAAATTGTCTTTTCCCAATAAAATTGAATATTTTAACTCTGGCCAATTTCAAGATTTTTTGTGCACTTATTTTTGTAGCATTTTGATGATGATGTGTCTGAACACAGATATGTTTAAGTTTATTCTGTTTGGTTTTCACTAAACTTCCTGAATCTATAAACTATTTTCCTTCCCCATCGAGGGAAGTTTGGGGCCATTATTTCTTCAAAAAATTATTTGTGCTACATTATTTTTTTCCTCCTTCTAGAACTTCAAGGACACAAATGTTAGACTTTTTTGTTTTTTTCATCTCATAGTTTTGTAAAGCTCTCTGTATTCCCTGTCCCATGAATCTCTCTTTATTCCCTGTCCCCAAACATTTTTCTTCTTTGTTAACCAGTAAGATAATTTCTATTGGCCTACTTTCAAGTTTATTGACTCTCAGTCTTTCATTTCCATTTTGCTATTGTGTTGATCCAGTAAGATTTTTATTATGAGTTTTGTACTTTTTAGTTTTAAAATTTGCATTGAATTCTTCTTTATATTTCCAATTTATTTGTTAAGACTTCCCATTTTCGCATTTGTTTCAAGAGTGTTTGTGATTGCTTGAGTATATTTTAAGAAACAGCTTCTATGAGTCTCTGTCAGATAACACCAACATGTGTATATATTCCTACTGTTGGCATCTATTGATTGTCTTTTCAATGAAATTGGGGTTCTTTATATGCCAAGTAATTTGGGGTAATATATTGGACAGTTTTGATGTGATATTATGATATTACGTATCTTGTTTATATCCTATGGATTATGTAATATTTTGGTTAACAGACAATCAAACTAGGTGAGGTTCAGTTCACAAATTCCTAATTGTCTTTTGTGGGCTAGGGTTCCAGTGTTAGGTCAATTTTCAAAGCCTTACAGTGCTATTCAGATTTTTCCTATGCATGTGCCATGGCATGGCCATTAGACATAATGGGCAGTGGTTTATCCATTTAATTCACCAAAGCTTTGATACAATAAATTAGATATGTGTACAGCAGCTCAAGGATGAACCCAGGAGGACACAAACATCTTTATGGGGTCATTTCCCAAGCCCTCAGTTTACAGCATAATCTCTGATATTTTTATTTCCTTGGGCTCCCATTTTCAGACCTTTATCTGTAAATTCTTGGCTTTAGTTATGTTATTCAGCTGCTTGAACAGAGAGAGAAAAAACAATGTGCACGTGCTCCATCATCTTGGGAGCACTCATGTGAGAAGGCTCCCCTCTTTCAGACGTTCGGCTCCTGTCACTACCACTGCTGATGATGGAACTGCTTCGGGCCTGAATACAAGCAAATGAAGAAAAGAAAAAAATCCTCCCCTTGATTTTTGCCACTCTGCAACCAGAACTAGAGGCCTTCTCCTGGAGCTCTCTCTGTCTGAGCTCTTGTGCCCACGGTCTGGGTTTCAACTCCAATAAGGTTAGGACAGGAGATACTAGAAGGGGAATAATGGTAAACCCACCATCAGTTTAGGAGTTCTTTCAATTCTGATCTACTTCCCTAATCCACCTGCTACTGTTTGCTTTTCAGTATCCTCACATGATTCCATGAATTCTGTTCAGGTTTTATAGCTGAATTCAGTGGGAGACACAAGGTGGAGTGTGCCTATTCCATTTTATCTGGAACCAAAATGCTGCTAATTTTTTTTTAAATTATGAAATGACTGCATCAAACACACTGAAAAATACAGAAAATATATGTGAAGTTTAAAGAATAATATTAATAAATACCAGTGTACCTTTACCTATGAGAAAAACTTGAGGATACTAACTAGTCCCTGAGAATCTCACTGTGTATCTGTCCTATGTTTATATTTCTCTTTCATAGAGGTAATCAGTACCTCGACCTCAGAGGAATCATTCTTTTACATCTTTCATAATTTTGTCACTTAAATATATAACCCTGAACAATATACTATTTAGCTTTTCTATATCATATAAAACTTTTAATGTATATACAAAAATAGGCACAGAAAAGTATATAAAGTATATACAGAAAATTACACAGATCATGTGCAACTTAATTATGCTTCCAGCTCCTTGTCACCACCAACATTTATACTGTAATAAACATTCTTGCACACCTGTCATTATGGACAATGAGGGAAGTCATCAAGGAACAGACCAGAAACAAATGTGCCACACGGTGTTTCACAGCATGTACTATGCCTGCACTGGCTACACCAGTCTAGAGTCCCACTAACCATATGTGAGGAGTCTCCAATCTCAGTTTTTGCCAAGACCTGGCATCATACAATTCCAATTTCACGTTTCTACCTAATTCATGCTGTTAGAATCTGCATTTCTATTGTTGTTAATGAGTTTGAACACTTTTAACTATGCTTGCTAACTCTTTAGGTGTCCTCCTCTATAAATTGCCTGATCATAACTACCTATCTTTACAATTGAGATTGCTGTCTTCTTCTTTGTAACTCTGATGAGTTATTTTTACAACCTAGATACTAATCTCTCATCTTATTCAGTTCAGTTCAGGCGCTCAGTCGTGTCCGACTCTTTGCAACCTCATGAATCACAGCACGTGAGGCCTCCCTGTCCATCACCAACTCCTGGAGTTCACTCAAACTCACGTCCATCGAGTCAGTGATGCCATCCAGCCATCTCATCCTCTGTCATCCCCTTCTCCTCCTGCCCCCAATCCCTCCCAGCATCAGAGTCTTTTCAAATGAGTCAACTCTTCACATGAGGTGGCCAAAGTACTGGAGTTTCAACTTTGGCATCATTCCTTCCAAAGAACACCCAGGGCTGATCTCCTTTAGAATGGACTGGTTGGATATCCTTGCAGTCCAAGGGACTCTCAAGAGTCTTCTCCAACACCACAGTTCAAAAGCATCAATTCTTCAGCGCTCAGCTTTCTTCACAGTCCAACTTTCGCATCCATGCATGACTACTGGAAAAACCATAGCCTTGACTAGACGGACCTTTGTTGGCAAAGTAATGTCTCTGCTTTTGAATATGCTATCTAGGTTGGTCATAACTTTTCTTCCAAGGAGTAAGGGTCTTTTAATTTCATGGCTGCAGTTACCATCTGCAGTGATTTTGGAGCCCCAAAAAGTAAAGTCTGACACTGTTTCCACTGTTTCCCCATCTATTTGCCATGAAGTGATGGGACCGGATGCCATGATCTTAGTTTTCTGAATGTTGAGCTTTAAGCTAATTTTTTCACTCTCCACTTTCATCAAGAGGCTTTTTAGTTCCTCTTCAGTTTCTGCCATAAGGATGGTGTCGTCTGCATATCTGAGGTGACTGATATTTCTCCTGGCAATCTTGATTCCAGCTTGTGCTTCTTCCAGCCCAGCGTTTCTCCTGATGTACACTGCATATAAGTTAAATAAGCAGGGTGACAATTTACAGCCTTGACGTACTCCTTTTCCTATTTGGAACCAGTCTGTTGTTCCATGTCCAGTTCTAACTGTTGCTTCCTGACCTCATCTTATTAGACACCACTAATTGTTTTATTGTATTAATTAAGCATTAATTTTATTTATTTTTGTTGCTGAACATAGGAGTTTGAATGTTTAATGTCACATGCACGCATGCTCAGTTGTGTCTAACTCTTTGTGACTCTGTGGACTGTAGCCCATCAGGTTCTTCTGTCCATGGAATTCTCCAGGCAAGAATATTGGAGTAGGATGCCATTTCCTATTCCAGGGCTTCTTCCTCACCTAGAGATCAAACCCATATCTCTTGCATGAAATTTTAATATGTAAAATAATCAATTTTTGTCTTAAATTATCTTTTTGATGTTTTAAAAAATATTTTTCTATCTCTAGGTCACAAAGATATTCTCCTGTTTTCTTCTACTATTTTTATAGTTTTATCTTCTACATTTATCTCTGTAATACACCTAGAAATTATCTATGTAAAAGGTTTAGGAAGGGATCCAGTTTTATATTTTTCCATGTAGTAAGCATTTTCTAAAAGTCACATAAAATGCAATCTGTCCTTTCACCATTAATTTTTTGAGGCTGCTTTAATAAGTATTAATTTTTTATAATTTAAGTTCTCTGTGCTTTTATTTTGTACTATTGGTCTCTCATCTGTTTGAAATACTCAAAAGAAGTTATTGAATAAATACATTTTTATTTCACAAAATTATGAATAATTTTATGAAACTATGGACTTTACAAAAGTATGAGTTATAATTTTACCAAAGTATGGGTATTTTAATGGTAATTTTATAAAGGTATGAAGAGTTCTAGGCGATCCTTATTCCTGCATATTCGTTTTGGATTTGCTTATCATATTTATCCTTGTATTTCCTATTATGGAACATCATGTCTGGGACAAAATCGGTCAAAGGACACATTTTAACACAAAGATATTATCAAATTACAACTATATAGGCATATAAAAATGTGCTAAGTGAGCACAGAAGAGAAAGACCAAATGCGGGATGAGAGAAACTGGATTTGAACCAATTCTGGCTTAAGCACAAAGAGTTCAGTTCTAAAGGCAAATAGGTGAACATATAGCCACTGGAATATAGTCCATTTATATAATTCTCTAGCAAATCTGCTTTGCCATCTGTCTTAGTCTCTAAATAACTTAGAGTTCAAGAGTTTACAGGGGGTTGCACTCAAGCTCAACTTTTTGGTAAATGGTTACGGGGCACTGAACCCACACTCCAAAAAACTAACAAACAAAACACTGTTGATTTCCTGTCCACTGTAATTCATCTCTCTCTACAATTGCCATGACAGTCTCTGATTACTGATATTATTATCCCCAGAAGATGGTTCATGGAAATTCTCATCCCCTGCTAGGCTGTCCCAGTTTTATAAAGTGAAAATCTGGTCAGCTTACTCTACAGGGGAAAAAAAGGCCACCAGGAAAAAAAAAAAAAAGGCTGTTTAAAAAAGATAGCAGCTGCTACGATGTAGCATTAATGCAGACACAGCAGAGTGAAGGCAGGATGTCTGTTTTGTGGTTTTGCTTGTCTTTTTTCTCCTTACTCCTTTAGTGACAATATCACTAGAGAGTTAATGGAAGCACTGTCGTGGAATTTTCTGAACAACAAAATGGTTTCTCTCCCTAACTGTTTCAAATGCAATGCATTCTCCTTCCAAAGAAGCAGAATTTTGCAGCATTCTTTCTGTTCCTAAATTCATCTCCATCTCCCAGTACCCTTTCCAAATAAGGTACATTTATATCACGTTTAAACAAGCAAAATGAAATCAAGTAACACAATCTTAATTAGGATTTTATGAATTCTGAATTTGTGACCAATATAGTTATTAATCTGTACCAACAGTGTGTATTGCTTACACATTATTGTAAATAATATTAAACTACTATCAAAAAACTTGTTTCATGCACCTTAATTACTTTGGGTGCACCCATTAATATTTGGGAGCCAGAAGAAACCATTTTATCTAATATTCATCTTGCAGAGAAGAAACCTAAAACTCAGAAAAGGGGGCAGAGACTTCCTGTAATCATTTAAAAAGCCACCTAAATATTTTTACTAAGCAAGTTTCCACTAGCTTCATCCAAATATGCTTCCAAATGTGAACTGCATTCACGTTTTTTTAACATATTTGTTAATGTTTTACTTGACTTTAATCAGACAAATCCTTCTAACTTCAGTATCCCATTTGTAACACCAACATCATTTACTCTCTACTTTTTATTTAGTTGAGGAAATATTTAACATACTAATCTATAATTATGTGACAGTAAAAAACTAAATAAAGTTGGAAAGTAGATTATTAAGGAGTATGAGATGTGAATTCAGCATCAAGAGGAAATTAGAATTCTCCAATATACTCTCATTTATATTAAATGTATTCAATGGAAGGACTATTTTGCAAAGATAAAAAGCATTGCTGATCCATTATTACTGAACATACACTAGGATAATTATTGCCTTTTAATATACTCTCTTTCTACCTTAAAACAATTGAACCTACAGATAAAAAATAAATATTAATTGAAGCTGAGGTCGTTCTGTATTGAGCCACAGGGAAATTCCCTAAAACACAACATAAAAGAAAAAACAAGCATAAATTAAACTGGCAAAGTTCAAATGCTTCTACTTTTATGTCTATTAAATGCTTCTTAAGATAAGCATGAGAAAAGTTGCTAAAGGAAATCTTACTAAAAATTATTTGGAGTGAACCAGTTCCTAAATAAACTCATTTTTTCCAAACATATATCATATTTTTTTAATTAAAGAATGATACTCTCCAGATATATGAAGACTATAAAAAGCAGATGCAGGTCATTCTCAAAACAAGTTCAAAGCTTGGTAGCTTATCAAATATGGAATTCTCCTCTGAAAAAAATTAATTGTAAGTAATGAGTATCCTTAGCACTGGAAAGTCATTTTTCAAAGATAGTAATAGATGTAAATCACATTTCTTCTGTCCATGAATTGCCACAAAACTTCTCTGGGTCCTTTTCCAATACTGTATGGAAGTGACAGGGGAAATGGAAGTGGATCTAGGGCTTTGAGGGGAAAGAGAGGAGTCATAACCACATCAAAAGAGACGTTAAAAAATCAAGAGCAAAAGAAATCTCCCTATTTATCTAGGTTTCCCATCATTATAGCAAAACCTGCCACCATCTTCCCCACCACAAAAAAAAAGTCAGGGATTAAATCTGCCACATAGGTTAAGCAAAAGAATACCTGACCCTAATTATAATCTAATGTTAAGAAAGCCAGATGGGCACTACACAAACATATGAAAGGAGAATAAAAAGTTATGGACACATTCAAGCAAACGTTTCAAGGGGAATGAAGATTTACTGCATAAATCTAATAGGAAAGATGTTTGTGAACCATCTGGTAACTGACTTATATAGCCCCATACATTAGCAACTGTTGTCATGCTTTTAAAGTACAGAATTTCAAAACTGTGCTGAAGCCTTTTGAATGCAGGGAGCTTGCAGGAAGGGATTAAAAAAAAAAGTCCTAAAGAAAAGGCTTGCACTTGAGTTTTAAATAAAATTCTGAATAGTGTTTTCGAGGTTAATATAAGCACTGTCTCTATCACACCCTTATTCAGCCCTTACAACCACCTTATGGGAGGGCAGGGGGGCATTATGATAACGGCCATTTTACAGATGACATAACTGAGATTCAGACAGTTTCAGTGACTTTCACAAGGTTACCTGGGTGCTGGTTGCAGAGTCCGGATTGCAAATTCCTAGAAGTCTTCATTTCCTTCGACTATTTTTAGGCTTTGAATCAGAATATGAGGTTTATTGGCTGTGAGAGGTGTCCACTTTCTTTTTGTTTACCAGACTGCTCATGAACTAGTATTGGCTTGTTGAACAGAGGCACGGAGGAATCCCAGGGCCAGGCACGCACTGTGTCTCTCCTGGGAGAACAGTGAATGCTTGTTGAACGAATAAATTAAGAAAGAATAAAGCAGATGTGGTTTAGATGTACAGAATGGAACACTACTCAGTCATGAAAAAGCATGCAATAATGCCATTTGCAGCAATATGGATGAACCCAGAGACTATCATACGAAGTGAAGTAAGTTAGAAAAACAAATATCTTAAAATATCACTTATATATGGAATCTAAAAAAATGATACAAATGAACTTATTTGCAAAACAGAGATAAGACTCACAGTCGTAGAGAAGAAGCTTATGGTTAACAAACAGGACTGGGGGTGGAATAAATTAGGAGTTTGGGATTAACATATACATACTATTACATATAAAATAGGTAAACAACAAGGACCTACTGTATAGCACAGTGAACTATAGTCAATATCTTGTGTGTGTGTGTAATATATGCATATACAACTGACTCATCTTCTGTACACTCGAGACTAACACAACATTGTAAATTAGCTATAATTCAGTGAAAAAAGAGAAAGGAATGTCAAGCAATTCCTAGTATCTAGAAAATACTCAGTAACATGATAGATGCTGGAATAAAGGAATAAAAAATAGATTTTTGTCTCAATAAGACAAACAAAACGGAAAGCACAAGGTCCAAGTTATTAGAAATAAACTGTTCCATGCCAAGCATAAGTACTAGGGCTCAGAAAAAGTTACGGTTTCAGTTTACTTGGAAATAATTAACTGATTAATGATACAGAAAAGAGGAAGGGGAATAAAAATGGCCTTTAAATAGATAAAAATATTAATAAAGCCAAAGCAAAATATGAGCACTTTAACAAGTAGCATTAAAAATGACTTTGGTAAAACTGAGAATATGTGCGTTGTGCTAAGTCACTTCAGTCATGTCCAACTCTTTGCAACCCTATGGACTGCAGCCTGCTAGACTCCTCTGTCTGGAAGAGTAATCTTGCCTGGGATTCTCCAGGCAAGAATACTGCAGTAGGTAGCCATGCCTTCCTCCAGGTGATCTTCCCAACCCAGGGATCGAACCTGTGTCTCTTATGTATCCTGCGTTGGCAGGTGGGTTCTTTACCATCTTTAGCACCACCTGGGAAGCCCAAAATTGAGAATATGTTTCCTTTAACTTTAATTTCTAAGATGACATAATAAGAAATTTAATAACGTTCACACTCTGTCAGATGCCGAAGAGTCCCAGAGGGAAAATACGTATTACTTTTCACTATGTCTTTTAGAGAGTCACAATTTTGAAATCATTGTCTAGATAAAACTAATGATATTTGAAAGTGGATGTCTATATTGACTAAGATCTACCTCTTCCCTAACTTAAACTCTATACAGATGACTGTCAATATGCTAAGACCATGGCTGACCCAGAAGCATGCTCAATTTCCTTAAGCTCAATTTGTTTCTAGGATGCACTGTTTGATGTGCTTTTCACGGCACCCTTATTTCTAACAAAAAGTTCAAAAAGGCAGGTTACAGAAAGGCGTCAGCAGTGACTAGACAGAGAGATTTCACTGCTTCTAAATCGTCACAAAGCTTAGACTTAGTCCAGCCAAGTGGATGGAAAGTTGAAGCTTGACGGCTCACCCATTTGGGTTCTTTGGACTTTGTCATGGCTTCCTGCTCCAACCTGAGGTCCCTACAGTATGAGGCTTCATCAAAAGCAGGTAGAACAATGAGCTGCTTCTCTGCCACAAATATATGCCCCCATCATCCCCTTCGCCCTGTGGTAGCACCATGAGGATTCTGGGGCTGGCTTGTCAGAGCACTCCATTGCGGATAGTTATCATGAAGAATATCACTGCAAATGAGAATAGATGTCCCACACCTCTCTGGAATAGTAATTTCTTAATTCTCATTCAAATCCAGCAGGCAGGACAATATAACTCGATCTCAATTGGCCATGTGGTCCTGACGGCGTCCTGCTAATGGGCTGTTCACTTAATTTATGTAATTTAAAAAAATTAAATAGTCCTATTTTAAATCCCCACTGCAGTCCTTCAGCTCAAAAGCACACATTTAAAAGTTACAGTGTCTTTCTAAATCAGCATTACCAAACTTCTTACCTTGTTGACTATGCTCTCCTAAAGTTTTACCTTTTCTTGGCTCCCCTTCTGGTTTGTGAGAAATAATTCCGAATCCCATTCACAAGTCACTTAATGCTTCAGGAAACGAGGGTTGCCAATTTGGTTTTAGACTGAAACACAAATCTGTTGCTTTATGAATATAAAGTAAGTATCCAGCTTGCTGAGTTATGGTATATTTGCAAAGAGTACTACCTTAGTAGGGCAAAAGCAGTGTTCAAAAGTGAACCAAATAAAATTCACTCTTTGATAACGATTCTAGAAAACAATTCACAAAACACTTCCTTGACAGCCTACTGTGTCCAATGTATTGCCCCCACTACTGGTAACTTTATTTTTTTTTTTTAATCAACTTCTTTTTTTTTTTTAACATTTTTGAAGGTTTTTCTTTGATTAATTAATTCTTTAATGAATATAGTTGAGTATGAGTATAGTTTAATGAGTATAGTTGCTTTACAATGCTGTGTTAGCATCTTCTGTATAGCAAAATGAATTGGCTATACATATATCCCCTCCCTTTCGGACTTCCCTCCCATTTAAGACACCATAGGCAACCCACTCCAGTGTTCTTGCCTGGAGAATCCCAGGGACGGGGGAGCCTGGTGGGCTGCCGTCTATGGGGTCGCACAGAGTTGGACACGACTGAAGTGACTTAGCAGCAGCAGCAGCAGCAGCAGTGTATTAAACAGAGTTCCCTGTGCTATATAGTATGTTCCCATCAGTTGTCTATTTTATACATAGTATCTGTACTATGTATGTGTCAATCCCAATCTCCCAATTCTTCCCACATCCCCTTTCTCCCCTTGGGGTCCGTACATTTGTTCTCTACCTTTGTGTCTCTATATCAGCTTTGCAGACAAGGTCATCTATACCACTTCTCCAGAGTCCAAATATATGTGTTAATACATAATATTTGTTTTTCCTTCTGACTTACTTCACTCTGCATGACATTCTCCAGGTCCAAAAAAAAAAAAAAAAAAGAAAGAAATTAACATAAAATCAATATCTTTATCCTAGTCTGTGTATATAGTGGCTGCCTGAACCTTCCTGTGGCTTCCCTTGGATTCAAGGCCTAGAGCAACCACACGGACACTAAGAAAGCTTCTTAGAAAGCTTCTTCTCTCACTGGCTGTCAAAATCCTTGCTCTGAGGGCTCAGCAATATCTGGAACTCCTCTCGGTTTTCTCCAGTCTAGAACAGCACGTCTCTCTCTGGAATCTTTCATCAAGGATTTGGAGAGAAATGGACATTACGTCTCAGAACATATTTGAAGGCACATTCACTACTTTCTATATAGGAGACTGATTTCATTGTAGTGAGGTTCACAGTTACTTTATTTCAGTTTATAAAGTATTTTCTGATAAATTAGCTACACCTTGGGTGACAATCACACAGTACAGTAGTTCACAAGCAGGCTTTTTTATGGTTTGTTCTTTTTGTTTGTGTTTTTGCTTTTGAGGTATGGGGCATAGGATGACGTTAAATGATGCTGGATTCACCTAATCCCCTCCCCTCAGTTCTTAATGGGTCCCTGGAACAAAGGGAAAATCAACCACTACATTCTGAAGTCTGAGTAGTCCAAGTGGAAGGAGAAAAACGTGGCTAGATGACTTGTGTTCAGAGCAGATTTCCAGAAGGCATCAGGAGGCATGACAGAAAGAGAGAGTCTGACCCATTTAAATACAAAAGTGAATATGTAATTTGTGTGTGTTCATTTAATATGTGTTAGTCTAATCATGTAAAGAGATACATACTATTAACAGCTATATACAAGACTATCTGAATATATATAATACATACCCAGGATACATTAAGTATTAGGTCTATAAAGATGCGTGTGAAGAGGACTATGAGCCAGAGCTGCTCAGGCTGCTTCTGAGGCTGTCCAGGCCGAGGGCCAAGGCGGGGGATGCTGAAGGGAAGTGAGAGCCCATGCAACCACTGACCCGAGGGGCTATGCTTTATCTATTCTGTCCACTGAAGTCCCAAGTTTCCAAGTCAGATTTTGTTGGGGAGAGAGAGGTCTGATTCTTCCTCAGTACCTTGCCAGTCTGATCTGTCATTGCTTTCAACAGGTACACGCTATCTTTGCTTCATACATTGATCTTCACATGGCCCTCCTCTCTCCTCTGATAAAACAATGTTTATTCCCAATTTTATTTCTTTCCCCCATCCAACTACTGCTCCTTCTTTAAAGCCAAAGTCAGGCCCCACCTCCCATGTCAACCTCTTCCTAGAAATTCCAGTTTGTAACCACCTTTCTCCCTTTTCTTAATTCCTTTTCCTCTATTCGACCTTTGAATTAACGCTGTTGATTTCTGAAGATATATTCCATTTCTTCTAACTCATTTTCAGTTTTGAATTGACAGACTAAAGCCAGTATGGATGATCTCCGAAAAAGACTGTCCCCTTAGGCATGAACAACTGGCAGAACACACGTCAAATCCTTTTTCTTCTCCCCATTCCAGTTAACCTGAGCCTGACCCTTGACCCACTCCATTTTATATCTCACCCAAGGCAGGGCACTGTCCCCTGCCTACAGGGTCTCCTGCAGCCGGAACAAGGAACCGTCCCTCTTTATACCTCACTGGTCAGGGCTAAGACAGCCCCAGGTCTCCCAATCCTCTCGGCTGGCTAACATAAGAATACTTTAGTAGTCAAAGTTGGAAGACATTCACATAAACTGATGGTTACAATCTCATATTTTAAATTCCGTCTAAAACATAGTCATATAGGAAGACTACTGAATGGCAAAACATGTAAAAAATAAAAGTTAGGCCATATCTGGATACAAAAAACTGTAATAAAAAATTGGCAACACCTACATCATCCATGAATAAGTGCTGTGAAAAAGTCTTTAAAAGCTTCTTCACCACCACCTCTTCAATAAATATGTATTATCAGAAGAATCCATTTAACAGCTAAAAACTATTATTCAATTTAAAAACAGTGTTTTGTTTTTCTACTTAATTACTAGATCACCAGGATCTATGGGTGTAAAAACCAGGGGTTCTTTTTGTTACTGTCTACTCACAACCCTTTAAGAAGGTACCGTTTTCTCCATTTTTCAGATTAGAAAACTGAGGGTCCAGTTTAGAAAACTGAGGGTCCACGTTTGTCATCACTGAGTAGTCAGAAAGACTTGAACTTAGTTTTGGCTCACTTCAAAGCCCAGTATTCCCACAGGGCCACTTTGACCAACTGAATACAATGTTTCATGTATACAGTATTTCAGCTACCTTTCAGTTAAGTAAGCTTTCCTGAAATAGTCCAATTGCTATATATTACATTCTTACTATGGAAAAAAATACCTTCTAAGTTTCAAGGAGCTGAGTTCAAATTTTAATTTTGAACTATCAGAACAGAATCACGTTTAACTCTGAAATTTGCTATCCTAATTCAGGTCTAACTTAGGTCAGAAAAAAAGGGGAAGACTTACTCTTATTTCTCAAATAAGCTGTTGCTTTTATTAAAAGATACTGTATGCTTTAATACCTCCTGGCATGTACTTGAAATTGTTTTAAAAAATAGAAAATGTTTATTTTTAAATAATTATATATATAATACTATGATTCTGCTTATGGAACCCTCTATTTTTCCATCTGCTAACATAACTGACCTGTTCATAAGTGTCTTTCAATTTTTTGTTATATACAGAAATGCCCACCCACTTCCTTTGAATGGCTGATTTTTCCTCTCTGAATACATAATAATATATTTATCCTCTTTGAACTGTATTAAAAAAGAGATACCTAAACACATTCCTATCACTCCACAGAACTTTTACATGAAAAGTCTAGAAAACACTCTTTCAGTGCTGCAGAAGGAATATTTTCCCCATTTAGAAATGTTAGTTTTCAGTCTCCTGTTGAAAAATGGAGTTAAATCTTGGATGCAGTGAAGTTCTATTCACGTTGAATAGTCATTATTATGGTGCCTTCTCTGCCTGATTGGTTAAAGAAGACAACACAATTTGTAATTGATTCTTCTTACCACTGAACAACTAATTTTGTCTTCCAAAAAAAGCTCTAGGGTTTATTAACTGTGCAATCACAATTTACTGAGGTCCTTTCATCAAATTAGCCCTGCAACAATGCAATTTTTCCCTTATTTTGCTTCTATTTCAAGAAGGGCTTTCTACTATGGCTCTTATTAAGACAGACAGTCACTCTCTTCTAATTTAGGTGTTTTTCTCATGGCAACAATTCAGTATTACAGCTGAAGGATTTTTTTTGTAACCCAATTCTTGGCTTCCTTTTTCTTATTTCCTATTTCCTACAATGTCATAAAATGAGTTATCTCCAAATTGGAGCAACCAGTCCTTCTCCCAAGGAATATGCTCTCTTGTTCTTCAGAAACAGGAATTTCAGTTTAGGAATAATCTACTCAGTTTCTTTGGCTAGCCCCTCTTTTCTTTGTTTTGCTTATTCACTTATTTCACACTTAGCTCTACAGACTCAAACTTCAATAAAATGATTACATCATTAAATTTTTAAGGGTTCTTTTCCTACAGAATCCCCAAGCAGGATGACTTTACTACATTTTATCTTTCTCTGATTTACTTACAGGAGTATGGGATTCATAAGGACCCTCATCAATAGCTATATAGAAACCTGCTTCTACATCACCAAAGAAATGATCTAGTTCCTAGCACCCAACTTAACACTGGCCCCTCAAAGGCACAGCCAGTATCTCAAATGCCACACACGTGGGTGAATGGGAATCCAGAAATAGAGCCCTGGAGATCAATAGATGTGGCTGAGAAAGCGTTTGCATTCTCAGGGGTAGAGCTCACTGTGTTTCTAAGTGGATCAGAGATATGATCCGCAGCCACCGTGAATGGAACGGAAACTAGATGCCATCAGAGGGAGATGCGCGTCCTAATGAGGTGAGGTAATGTGGCAAGAATAGAGTCAGGGAAGGAAGTGCGGCCCCGAGGAGTCTCAAAATCAGCTCATACTTGCATCCCGACCCTCAGAAGAGTGAGAAGAGCCACAAGGCAGAATTGCAGAGTTTCAAACCTTTGTATAAGAGAGGAGTCAACTTTTACTTCCTCTGCTTATTCATGAAAGTTACACATTGAGTACTCCAAGAGGTAGCACAGCATGTTTTCCTAGGAATGGTGAGAGAAACATTGCTGACATCTTTCTACTGTGGAAAGTGGGAGGCGGAGGTCAAAGTGCTGACTCTCCACACAGAGAGATATCCACTGGAGGTGGCCTGACACGTGCTCTAACTGGACACCTCTGAGAAGATTGCTGAAGCATGGATTTCAAGCCCAAATGCCTGGGAAACAGTCAACGCAGAGGGATTTTGCACATGCTAGGCACACTGTAGCAGCCTTTTCACGTAGACAGCAATTCAGCAAGTCTGTCAATCAAAGGTCCAGAGGCGGACAGACCACAGACGTCCACTTCTGACCTTGCTGGGCCACCAGGACAAGGGGGAAAGAAACTGGCTGACAGTAGAAACTTTTCTCAGTGAAGAAGAATGACATAAAATTATCATTAAAAGGAACTCCTCTACTCCGGCCTCCTCTGCAAATCCACAGTGACACCATCCCATGCATTCACCTCAATCTCCAGACGGCCAATGAGATGCTGTTAAAGAAAAAGACAATTCTTGCGGCACTCCTTTTAGAAGCAGACATTCATAGTTTTGTTTATAGTTTTATGTTTGTTTCCCAACAGTATTTCTCATTAGGTAGGCCATCTCATATATCCATTGGCTTTGCTTTCTTGGTAAACCAATTCTTAATATATTAGAAGTTAATTCTAGGTGAATTTATTTAGGTGAGGTTATTTAAGTCTAATAATTATTTTATTGTGCATAGAAAGTGGAAGAAAAAGATGACAAGGTCTCTTTTTGAGGCTAGACTTGACAATATTGTGCTTAGTTGCTCAGCTGTGTCTGACTCTTTGCAACCCCATGGACTGTGGCCCACCAGGCTTCTCTGTCCATGGGATTCTCCAGGCAAAAATACTGGAGAGGGTTGTCATTTCCTTCTCCAGGGGATCTTCCCGACCCAGGGATTGAACCCGAGTCTCCTGCATTGCAGGCAGATTCCTTACTGTCTGAGCCACCAGGGAAGCATATTAGATAGACTCTAACATGGAGATAGCCCAGCATGTAGATGGAATAAAATTAATTTTATCTCTGCATGAGATTCATGTGATAAAGTGAGTTTACCTACTTGAGGATTTATTGATTTGGAGACTTTTTTTTTTTTATAAAGTCCTATAGCACTTTTCCCTTGAGAATAAACTTTTATAGATTATGGGTCTAAAATCTTTTATTGATATCCAACTATAAGCAATGAGTTGGAAATGTAAAACAGAGTAAAAGTAGAATCCCAACTTTATTCTCCAGGAGTTCATGAGGAGCAGTCTTACACATAATTGGGTATTTATGATATAATAAATGATGTACCCCCATCACTGTTCCTGTTGGGCTGGAAAGAACAAAATCAGAGCTCTACAGTGAATATTTACTGGGGATTTCCAATGGACAGAAGAATGTACTTAGCCACATACAACTCTCTCTGCCTCCACGCTGAAAGTGTCCTTCATTTTTCAGTTGGACACATGGATGCATCAACTTGAGATATATAGTCTGTGATATCAAGACCCAACCTACGGGAGTCTTGCCTTGATGAAATACACATGAATCAGTTTTCAAAATGAATATATATTCACATGTGCACACACACACACACACACACACACAGTGTGTCTGTGTCCCTCTTACAGCATGCTTCTGTTGCATGTCTGCATTCTCAGTATATAAACAGATCATTTGCTTTACTACCCATTTCCAAATCTTAGAGTAATAACTTCTAGGAAAGAAGAAATAATAAAGAATGATTACACAACCTTATTTGGGCAAAAAGCTAACATATGGGTATCAAGGCCAAAAATATGGATTTCAAGATAAAACATATGGATGCCCATATGGAAAAAAAGGTTTCCTGGCCGGAAACTCTGCTGTTGCATTTTTTATGCCTATATGTGTGGGTTTTCTTTTTTTTTGCCTTCTGCCGAATAACACTGTCTGCCGACAGATTCAAATGTTATAAATTCACACACAAATTTCACAAAATGCTCCACTGTTATCAACTTTATTAGATTTTTTTTTTTATTCTCTTAATCCTTTCATCACTTACTAGCTCAACAAGTAATGGATTTTTAGTAAAACGGTGAGGCTTATTACAATCGATCCTGGGACTGAATCTTTTCTTGATGCTTAACTAATGAAACTTATTTTTCTTCAAAACCTCAATAAAGAAAACCCTTCCCTTCACACACACATGTATGCTCATTCATGCACACACACAATAGGTGGCGCCCTTACGATCCTGCCTCTGTTTTGGGTAGCCATCAGACAGTTGGCATCAGACATTTATAGGTTCTATTCTGGAGAGTAATACCCCACAGAAATGGCAAAACATGGTCAATTAGGACAGGGGTCCCCAACTTCCAAGCCATAGACAGGTACCTCTTATCAGATCAGCAATGGCATTAGATTAGAAATAAAGTGCAAAATAGATGTAACACGCTTGAATCATCCTGAAACCGTCCTCTCCACCTCCATCCATGGAAAAATTGTCTTCCCCGAAATCAGTCCCTGGTGCAAAAAGTTAGGGATTGCTGATAAGAGATGAACTCTTAAGAAAGTTTCCATCTTTATCTCTTAAATTGTATTCATGGAGAACTTTCTTCTTTTAAGGGATAGAGGAAACAGAGGTATCAAGAGAAAACTGCAGACTTTTGAGAAAACATGTCCTTTAATGTGGTACCTTTAAGTCACTGGATTCTCTGTGAGCAGATATTTAAATCTGAAGTATCACATACTTTACAAAAGAAAACATTCTTTTGTGAAGAACGTTCACTGTGCCCCTTTTGGCATGCAGATAACTAGAACAAACATTTAAATTCTAGTCTTAGGTTACTTCTGGGGCAAGTATGTTATCAGATAGGATGCACCCACCAAGAGCCCTTCTGACTGCAGATCTGGCTGTGTTGCAGCTTCCCAGGGGAGGGGCATACTTTCTGATTTGGGATCCCTGGAGCTCTAGGTTTCAAGAGCATCACCTTCTATTCTGAAGGTTCCTAAAGGGGTGTATACATCACCTCCAACAGAGGAATTAAAACTAGCTTTTATCCCACAGAAAGAATATCATGATGGAGTTGATCTGCAGTATTCAAAGTTATAAGGTACTATTTAAGTTCTTTCCAGTCTATTTAAGGAGGCAAAAGTGGGTATTGGGGCTTCAGATTATCCAAACTTCAGTCTGTTGGATTCTCTCTGAATCCAATTTTACCACTGGTATCAAAGGCAAAGAAAATAAGGAGAAACTAAAACTAAACTCATTAAAGGGTGAAGCAGGGGCAAGCTGATCTATTGCGATCAACACAGCCCTGTTCTCACAACACTTTTACAGTATTCAGCTATTACAGCAATTACGGCCAGCACATCTGAATCATTAAATCGTCCTCTCCACTACCTGCCTGGCTAGGTGTATCTAGACCCAGAACAAAAGCCAACTCTTTAAGTTCATATAACACAATGTTTTAAGGTAATTTTCTTTTAACAAAAGGTCACGATTGTCCATCATTAACCACATTCAGTGTCTGTCTTCGAGAATACTATCCAAATTCCTTAGCTGGGCATTGACGACAATTCACAAGTTGGTCTCAAGCTACTCTTCCTGGTGGCTCAGCGGTAAAGAATACACCTGAAATGCAGGAGATAGAGGAGACTCGAGTTCGATCCCTGGGTTGGGAATATCCCTGGAGGAGGAAATTGTAACTCACTCCTGTATTCTTGCCTGGGAAATCCCATGGACGGAGGAGCCTGGTGGGTTACAGTCCATGGGGTCACAAAGAGTTAGACATGACTGAGCATGCACCCACAAGGCTACCCTTTCCAATTCTGATATTTTATATATATATATGGGAGAAGGCAATGGCACCTCACTCCAGTACTCTTGCCCGGAAAATCCCATGGACAGAGGAGCCTGGTAGGCTGCAGCCATGGGGTCGCTAAGAGTTGGACACGACTGAGTGACTTCACTTTCACTTTTCACTTTCACGCGTTGGAGAAGGAAATGGCAACCCACTCCAGTATTCTTGCCTGGAGAATCCCAGGGATGGGGGAGCTTGGTGGGCTGCCGTCTACGGGGTTGCACAGAGTCGGACACGACTGAAGCAACTTAGCAGCATATATATAAATATATATATATATATATATAAAATACACACACACACCCCACATTTAACAAACTATTTGCTATTTCTTGTAAAAACAAATACACATCTAGCTTCCAAGTCTGTGTTCCTTTGACTCTTCCCTCCTAGAATATTTCTTCCCATTCATTTTCCTTCTTTAAGCAGCACTGATTAAGTAATCAATTTGCCAAGCAATGTCACGGATAACGGAAACATATTGGCAAACAAGCAGAAACAGCTCTTGAATTCAGGACGCTTACAATCTACTCCATATCTAAACCAACCCCGAGGCTCAGCAAGAATTCCCCAATGTCTTCCTGATGCTTCAGCTAAGAAGTAGTAACCACCCCAATTCTCTCCATCAAATCAGACTAAAATTCCACGGTGACCAACAGAGTGCCAGGGCCTGACATACAATGAACTTTCAAGATAAACCTTGAAGGGATGATGTTACAGTTAAAGAAACATTCAACTCCTTTTTTTTTTTTTTTTTCCAGCTGAGTGCATCATTTGTCCAAAGCACCGGGTCTAGCAAGTGGAAAGCCAGTAACAATCCTTATTTAATTGTGAATGTGAATGAAATGAAAGTGAAAGTCACTCAGTCATGTCTGACTCTGCGACCCCATGGACTACAGTCCGTGGAATTCTCTAGGCCAGCATACTGAAGTTGGTAGCCTTTCCCCTCTCCAGGGGATCTTTCCAACCCAGGTCTCCTAGGTCTCCCACACTGCAGGCAGATTCTCTACCAGCTGAGCCACAGGGAAGCCTAAGAATACTGGAGTGGGTAGCCTATCCCTTTTCCAGGGGATCTTCCTGACCCAGGGATCGAACCCGGTCTCCAGCATTGCAGGCGGATTCTTTACCAACTGAGCTATAAGTGAATGTGAATAGGACAGAGTTACTTTCCTCAGGGAGCTTGCAATCACCATAGAGATGATCAAAAGAGGCAAGAAATATGGAATGAGGGAGGTGGGAGGGGGTTTCAGGACAGCGGGACACAGGTACACCTGAGGCTAATTCATGTAAATGTATGGCAAAAACCACCACAATATTGTAAAGTAATTAGCTTCTAATTAAAATAAAGAAAAAAGAAAAAGAAATACGGAATGAACTATCGGGAAAATGATGATGGCAAGGAAAGCTGATTGCTGTAAAGGAGAATAAATGTAAACGTCTGTTTTAGTGACTGCTCCTCAAAGGATAGGAAGGAAGCCTGCTTTGTGATTACTTAGGGAATACAATACATCTAATTGAAAGAATCGAAACTAATTTGAAATTATTTTCTAAATGCAAAGTAATGTTCAATTCAATTAAAAGAGATGCTGTGATTTGGATCGGAGTCCATACAACACATTATTCAATGATTCTGGAAAGGCTTTTCCAAAATGCATGTTGGCTTGAGTTTCTGGAAATGCTGATCTCCAGACCTGAAACAGAAGCAAGCAATTTTCATGACGTTTACACCGTGGATTTTGCCCATCCCTAATCCTGAGTGCCAAATTGAGTATTCTGCTCTGATTTGATTATTACCTATGTTATGCCTGACTGTGGATCATCTTACAAAAGCTGTAACTAAGGGTCAGATCAGTAAACTCAGACCTGGCAGTGAATTTCATTTCACAGACTCAGGAACCACAGGATACAGATGCCTTAAAGCCAGTGGTCAATTTCTCTTTTAAAGGTCTTAACTCCCCGAGTCAGGTCATCTGTCCTGTAAATATTCTGAGAAAGCCTCAATCAATGAGGCACATGCAAAAGGAACCAAGGCAGCCAGTCCATGTAGTAGCCTGAGTGAATCAACTATATTTACACAGAGCCTCAATCAGATGCTTCAGGAGAGTGGCTGTGTTTATTTCCCTTGCTTGCCTATGATCTCTTTATTAAGTTTGCTGTCTTTACAGAGGAACTGACAGGCTATCACTTAAAGGCTATCTCCTTCCCCTCCTAGCTTAAAATCTTATTTTTAGGAGGAAGAAAAGATGAGGGAGCTGGAGACTGGGGAAAGAGGCGGGGGGAGGGGGGAGAGAGCTATTACTTGCCAAACCTGCACATGTGCACCAGAGAACACGGTCAAGTGGTCAGAAGCAGCACTGATGTTAATTAGCAATGAAATGAGGAATGAACCAGCATTAGCCCTGAGACTAATCAATGGGAAAATCACTCCAAGCCGCAGCTTAATGAAGTAGTATACAGCTGTTTATTTTTAGCCAGTTTATCCAGACCAAAAAAAAAAAAAAGAGAGAGAGAGAAATCTCCAGTAATTATTAGGAAAAAATCTTGCTAAAGTATATTTTTTCAAAGCCAGGGTACAGCTCTGATTTATGTATTTATAGTATAAATCCTATTCTGTGTTGTTTGTTGTTTAGTGACCAAGTCATGTCCAACTCTTTGTGACGCTATGGACTGTAGCCTCACCAGGCTTCTCTGCCCATGGGATTTCCCGGGCAAGAATGCTGGAGTGGGTTGCCATTTCCTTCTCCATGGGGATCTTCCTGAGCCCGGGATCGAACCCACATCTCTTACATCTTCTGCATCGGCAGGTGGATTCTTCACCACTGCTCCAAGTAATAGAAAAATAAAAACTTGCTAAAGTATATTTTTTCAAAGCCAGGGTACAGCTCTGATTTATGTATTTATAGTATAAATCCTATTCTTACTTCTTTCAATTAATAGGACAAACCAAAAAATTAGATGGGTATAAACACCTGTACCATATCAGAAATACACTTTTAAAAATCTTAACATAGATATTCATACCCATTTTGATTTGTAAAACACATAAACAAACAAAACACACACCATTTTCCTGGAGATGTAAAACTGCTGCAATTTTTGTGTAAGTGGATTATGGAAAAAAATGCTATTAAGAGGAAATAGGATTCTTCTCTCATTTCTTTGAAAGGTGAGGGAAATCACTTAGAAAGTATTTTTGCTTGTTTTCCACTTTAAAAAAATATGACTGGCATCTACCTATGAGCAAGGCCACAAAGCCTAATAATTAATATCTATTGGAGGTTTTGGATAGAAGTACATCGTGATATATATGGGGATCAAAAACTAGAAGGACAATTAGGAGGGGGAATCTTTATCATTTTATCAGGATGGTGAGAAAACAGATTAGTCAGTTTAAACAGACTAAGTCTCTCTTTGAGAATTTCTTCCTTGGCTCTAATTGAAAGATAAAATTTTCCTCTGAAGGATACAAATGTTCTTACCTTAGCAAGTTCCAAATAAATAAAAGGGACTTCTCAAATGAGAAAGTCTTATTCACCATTCTGGGAACAAACTTAGAGTCCACTTTCCTCCTAATGATGGAGATATTACTAAAGGTCCAAATACTGACTCTAGCCAGACAGACTTGAATTAAAATATCATTTCGTGGGGGGATGGTTTGGGGAAGGAAAAGGGAAGAGAGGAACCAGAAGAGCTCCTCTGCCATGACTCTTTTTCCCCTTCTTTTTTCTCCCTCTTTCTTCTATCTAGTAATTTGATAAGTGGTAGTACCCCCCATGATACAGGAAAATTACTGCTTGCAAAATATGTCCAAGTAGAAATCAGGACTTAACTCTAAAGGCCTATTAGGTCTCCTTTCCTTGTCTTTAACTAGAGTTTCAAAACCCTAAGTAAGAGATGGAGCTTCTCATTTTACCCATTCTTCCAAGTCCAAGTGTCAACAATGACTTTGTTGATCCCTTATAGTTTCCAATGGGTAAGAATATACAAATAATTTTTTTTAACATAATGCCAAGTCTAGTGAAATGAATACACATTCTCTCATTCTCTTCCAAAGAGAGTCTACGCAAACCTTCACAAATACCTGAAAAAAATCAAGCTCTATTTCAACAGATCCAGGCTTAGGTTTGAAGCTATTAGTTGGGAAGAAAGGGAAGCGCCCATTACTGGAAGCACCTTCTGACACTTAGCCTGAGCCTCACTGTTCGGGGCCACTGCAATTTTTTAAGCACGCTTTCCATCCAATGAAGCATCTTAAGAAAACAAAAACAAAAACAAAACAACAAACCGGCTGCTAAATACAAACCTGGGAAACAACAGCCCTCAGGTAATCCCCTTTATAGGATGATTTGATAGCTCAAGAAAACGGAGACAAAGCACCGGGCCCTAGGACACCAACAGCTGGTTTGGAAATTGCCGCAGATTGTTAGGGGGACCTGCAAACTAGAGATAGGCAATGAAAAGGTTAGAAATGATAGTTAAAAAAAGACAAATTACTCCAAAGACCATATTCTTTAAATCGCTGAAGCAAAACATGTTTATTCGATTTGTTTGTATGCCTATTACAAAAATGCTACTTTGGGATTCTAGGAACCCAGTCTGTCAATTTTTCAGTTTCTGCATTTTCATGGTTGCTTAGAGCTGTTTAATGCAAATACACTTCCAATAAGAGATTTCATGCCCCTAAATTACACCCAGTTAAAAGCGAATGAAAATGTAAGGTAAATAACTATAATCAGCCATATTAGCTTTCTCTTGGCACCTCTCACTTTACAGGCATATTTAAAGACATCTCTGGGGCCCTATCCTTTTTAACAAGCAGCAGCGTATTTCCTGGAATATTACTTAAGATGCTGTGCAGTGAACATTACACAGGTTAAAATGTTACCTAGAGACCTAGAAAGAATTGCGTCTGTTGCAAGAGCCATCTTTTTTGCCACATTTTGGAATGTCTGAGAAGATGAAAGGGCATTTGCCGTGGAGGGGGGATGAAAGGAGATGAGAAGAGTTTAAGTGTGTCTTTCATGTGTAAGTTCATTGATCAGTCGTTGTGAAGAGCTCGGAAGTTTGAAAAAAAGTAACTCTGGGAAGAAATGAATGAGGGAGGGAAGGAAATGTACAAATGAGAAGGACCCTCTGGATTTGCCATACAAAGAAAGCTCTTCGGAGTTAAACCTCTAAATTAACTCTTGGAGGGGGAGCCTGTTTGACGCCCCTGACTATGTTTTGCTTTTACTCTTTTTTTTTTTGGCATCGATGGTTCTTAAACCTCAGCGTCCCTGAGGATAACCCTGTGCACTGTTTAAAATGCAGAGTTCCAGGCCACCCTGAGAAATGCGGGTTAAATAGCTCAATGAAGGAGCTCAGGAATCTGTGTTTTTAAAAAACTGAAGTATAGTTGATTTACAACGTTGTGCTTGTTTCAGGAGTATGACAAAGTGATTCTGTTACATATATTCTTTTTTGGACTGCTTTCCATTGTAGGTTATTACAGTATATTGAATATAGTTCTCTTTGCTGTACAATAGGTCCTATTGCTTATCTATTTTATATGTATTAGTATCTGCTATACCCAAATTCCAAATTTATCCCCCCTCCCTTTCTCCTTTGGTAAGCATAGGTCTGTTTTCTACGTCTGTGAGTCTGCTTCTGTTTTGCAAATAAGTTCACCTGTATCATATTTTAGATTCTACCTATAAGTGATATCATGATATTTGTCTTTCTCTGTCTGACTTACTTCGCTTAGTATGATAATCTCTAGGTTCATCCATGTGGCTGCAAATGGCATTATTTCATTCTTTTTTATGGCTGAGTAACAGCGATCTGCATTTTTAACTAGCACTGCCAGGGTATTTGTGGATTACACTGAGAAAATGGCTCTATGATGTTAAGAGCACACATTTTTTCAGATGGCATTGCCATTTCAAAAAGACTTCCCACCCATTCACTTAGGCTTTTCCTGCAAAGCACACACTTGTAAGCAAGCCTTCAGAAGTATGATTAGCCAGGGAACAAAGGGGAGCAAGAGATTAGAAGAACAATCAATAAATGGCTCAAATATAGGAAAATACCTTGTTCATTCAAAATATAGGATGGTATTGTTCTGTGATCCTAGGGCTTAACTGCCTCAGTTCAGTTTTGGGAAAAGTGGTAATCGTTGCCTTTTGTGGGAGGCACAATTTCTGAGGAACCCAGTCATTTAAAAAAGTAAGATCTCCCCTCTATTGACAGAGCAGTCATCATTTCCGTATTATGGTACCCATGCAGTAGCGGGGCAGATAGGGAAAGAGCTGGGTCCAAGTTCAACCCACCCTGTCACTTACTGCTGGTGCAAGCTTGGGCAGGGCCGTGCTCATTTTCTGGCTCATTCCACATCTGCACGATGAATATACATTGTAGGCAAAAGCAGACTTGTGCACCATAAATACAAAACAACCTCTTCACAAATGCTGAGGGTAAAATGAGATAAGAAAGTGGTGTTCTTTAGCACAGAGCCTGCAACATGAGACACGCAGACCAAATAAAATGGAGAAATAAGTTGGTCAAATCAAGCATCAGAAGTTAAATCTTAGTGACTCAGTTTGGGGCACTAATTTCCTAACTCAACTGATGAGAGTTGCCATTCGTTTTAAGCTACTTAAGGAATCCTTAGGATTCGGAAGCTGGAGGTGAGGTTCATTTCATGAGAGATGAGGTTCGTTTCATGTATTATTACTAATTCAGCTGGGAGGACTACAGTAGGTTCCCTACATGCGAACCTTCAAGTTGCAATCTTGATGGAACATGTGTTCCATCAGTGTCAGGCCTGAGTGAAACTGCAGTTTGCTCTCTTTCTCTTATTGCTGAAGGTCCTTCAGCTCTACCATTTCACACCTCCTCTCCTTCTCAAGGAGTAGAAGGGCACATGCTCTTTTCTGGCAGGATCCTGGGTCACAGGCAGGGCTGGAAAGGATTTCTGAGGGTCTCAGGGAAAGTAGGAGGGCACTGAAGATTGGTTATTGGTAGATATGTTACTAATCCCCTTATATACACTGGGGACACTTTCAGGCGATGAATAGTTAGGAAACGTTATAGATAACGACAAGAAAGCTCCAGGGCTAAGAACCCAAGACACAAGAACTATAACCTAGACTTTCTTTCTCTGTAAGTACTTAAGCACTTTCATTAATAGTATTTTCTGGGACATTTGGAATTTATTCTTTGAATAAATACTCTCAAAAGCACCACATTTTAAGACAGTGTTCAGGTTTGCCCATATCACTGAGCTGTGCTTAAAGGTATGAGTCTATGCTCTTATTTCCATTCCTTTAGCCACTAATTTTATCCATGAAAACAAAGACATTGGGACAGGCTCAAAGGCAATGCCTTATCTGCTCAGGGGCACTGAAGGTGAGGAAAAGAGATGCTCCATTTATACTTCACAATTCTACAATTTTGGAATTTCCACGGGAATGGACTATCTTTTGACATTCCTCTCTGACTTGAATGTACAAACACCTGAAGGGACTCACCAGCCACGATGAAAGTTTTAGGAGCTTTGTTTATGGTCTCTTCTGGTCTCTTCTCTGCTCCCTATCCTTATTGACCACATAACACATACAGACGGCTGGCAGAAAACACTCAGATGATGCCAACACTGAGATGCTTACGAAGAAAGACAGGGAAAGTCTGGCTGAAGCCCAAACAAATGGTAGGTGGTAACGTAGCAGAAGTCAATCAGCCCATCCAGATGGTGAGTCTAGGAGGTACTGGTAGCCACAGCAGCCAAGAAGATGGCTAGAGAACCCACTAGGTCTCTGAATGTGCAGCCATAACTCAACCCAGTAATGCTTTATGCCCACAACTTGTACATCAGAATTACCCATTCCAGTAGACCCAATGGAGGTTTTCCCTTCACCTCTTTGCTTTTATAAGTTGAACAATTTTGTCCTCTCTCTATGGTATCATGAAGCTGCTAAAGAAATCCATATTAGTTTTTTTTTTCACCCTTCAGAATCAAGAGCTTTGATCACCTCTTTATGAAAGATTTCAATAACAAGGCTTGGAATAGCCCATAAATAAGCATTTGTTGCCTTTAACATGGACCTTGACAGTCAGGAGCATCACAGTTCGGTCCACAAAGATGAACTAAGTTACCTCCAACAATGAATCCACTCTTCCAGGGTGGTGATCCTCAAATCTGGAATACTTAGAGCTTTGCCAAAGATAAACAAAATAGTCTAGCTATTCATGTTTACATGAATGCTTACAGATTCCCTGTAGCTCAGACAGTAAATAATTTGTCTGCAATGCAGGAGACCCGGGTTTGATCCCTGGGTAGGGAAGATCCTCTGGAGAAGGGAATGGCAACCCACTCCACTATTCTTTCCTGGAGAATCCCATGGACAGAGGAGCCTGGCAGGCTATAGTACATGGGGTCGCAAAGAGGTAGACACAACTGAGAGACCAACACTACTACTACACATGCTTACTGCTTCCCCAGAAGAGAAAAGAAGGCATCACCAAGTTAGGTTGGTGTTCAGGTTGTGGGCATTCTGGAAAGCTACCAGAGAAAACCAATAATGAGGTCAGTGCTCTCAGAAGCAGTAAGAGAATGAGCAAAATTATATCTGGGTTGTGGGTGCATGAGTGGTATGTGTGTGTGTGTGTGTGTGGTATGTGTGTGTGGTGTGTGTGTGTGTGTGTGTGTGTGGTATGTGTGGCACTCTGTAGTCTGATACTTTCAGTCTGGTTTGAGGGGAAAGAACTGTGACTAAGTTGTATCTTAATATACACACCATATTATTTCAAACCTTTACATAAAAACTTAGCTTCATGTTTTATCTCTTGGTCCCAAATCATAAGGACCTTGACACTTTAAGGAGTGGACCAAGGGTAGTTTTATGTAATAAAATTTTAAATCACAGCAGCTTGATCCCCTTTAGTTACACTAAGGGCTCACAGGTAATCATAATACATTTACTATGTCTGTATCTTTAAATTGCAAAGTGTACACTGGAGAGAACTTGGGGATATGTAACCATATCCAGTTCCCGTGAATCTCAGATAATGACAATGAAGAGGAACAGCAGAAGTTAGAGGTGCACTCAGAGTGTCACATTGCCAAGTGAAATAAGCTTCCAGAATATTCATGCAGGGAGCCCAGATTTCTCACTTCCTTATTTCTCGCTGTCAAACAGGAAGCAACTAAGATGAGGCTGAGAAGCCCTCTCAGACTCACTGCTGCTGTGTTTTGCTTCTTAATCCTGTGCCTTTGTTAGGAAAACATGATCGGAATTGAAAGAGCATATGGGATTGGGCTGGGAGAGGCAAGAAATGTAGCCACCTTGTTGTGCATCCGTAGAGGAGCAGAATCAGAGGGTCAGAAGCTAGGAGGACCCTTGGGAACCGATGCAGCGCTCCAAGCAAAGCTAGAGTCCCCCAAGTGGAATCGTTAATCTCTCTTCTTCCACTTCCTGGCACAGAGGATTCTCTGCCTGGTTCCCAGAGGTTCTTTTCAATATGGAATTCGAGTCATCCCTCTTCTGGTTAAAATGTGAATGCATCCTCTTTAGTTAAGCAGCAGAATTCTTATGAACCAGTCAGTGTTAAGGTGCCTACCGATACAGTTTCTACACCTGAAGTCCATGGGCATGATCTTCACAAGTTCTTATTCCAACTGCTATTTCCTAAGCTTCTATTTTTGGAACCATCTCAGTACCATCTTGTTTTATGGTACAGGGTTGTTCTGATCTTGAAAATAAGGGTAATCATTTTTGCCTCCATGAAAAGGGATGGGGGGAAAACGTGAGTCTGCTCTGTGCCTCCTCCAGTATAACCGTCTACAAACACCTCAATATCGGACCCAATTCCAACTCCTAGAGTTCAGAGGTGAGTCGGTGACGGTTCCCATCTCTTCCAAGACATCAGCAGCTGAGAAAACATGAGAGGTTTTGAAATGGTTTTGCGGCTCCATATTGCAAACAGATAGTGATTAAAAAAAAAAAAAAAACACCCACCTGCCAGCGCAGGAGATGTAAGAGACATGGGTCTGAATCCTGGGTCGGGAAGGTCCCCTGGAGGAGGGCCAGGCAACTGACTCCAGAGTCCCATAGACAGAGAAGCCTGGTGGGCTATAGTCCATTGGCTCACAAAGAGTCAGACACGACTGAAGCAACCTAGCATGCATGCATGCATTGCAAACAATGCTACTGGCTGAAATAGCACTCAAAACAGAGCGCATCTCTCCTCCCAGGACATGCTGAAATATTACATGGCTGCACGGGGAGCATGGGATCCTCCAGCCTTTTTGGTGACTATCCTCTATTATCATCTCATTTGGCCTGAAGTCCCCAGCGATCACTGACCAATGGAACTTCATTTTGTTTTCATGTTCCCACTCGTCCACACAGGACAAGGCTGTCATTGTCTCAGCAAGTGTTTATAAACAGCCTTTGTGTGAAGAGCATCATGTCCTGGTGGCTTTCATAGCACAATCTGAAGGGAAACCCCTGGGTATAATTGTATGTATGTGTGTGTCTGCCTATTTGTGTATATGTGTACTCACATGTCTCTGAGCTCACCAAAATATACCTAGAATTGTGTTACTCATTTTCTTACTGTGTATCCAAGGCCCATGTCAGCCAGCACACCTTGCCAACACAAAGGGTGCTGTATTTGACACATCTCTGTCTTGGGCAATGTCCACAGCATGGAATTCTTTGTGAAGCATCTTTTTTAAAAAACAAAACAAAACATTTATTTATTCATTTGGCTGCATCAGATCTTAGTTTCGACATGTGGGATCCTTCATTGCAACACATGAGACCTTTCACTGTGACACACGGGTGTGGTAGTTATGACAAACAGGCTCAGCAGTTGCAGCCCACGTGGGCTTAGTTGCCCTGTGGCAGGCAGGATCTTAGTTTCTCAACCAGGAGTGAACCCCCATCCCCTGCACTGCAAAGTGGATTCTTATCTACTGGACCACCAGCAAAGTCCTACAAAGTGAATTTTTTGAAAGACTATGACTTAACTAGCACTAGGGTCTACCTCTTTTTTAAGCTAAAAGGCACTTAGGCAAAGAGATATGTGTGTGTGTGTGTGTGTGTGCACGCGTGTGTGTGTGTGTGCACATGGGTGTGTGTGTGTGACCAGCTGCATGTGCATGTATATGTGTGACTCTGTGTGTGTGTGTGTGTGTGTGGCAGAGCTGTAGAGGAAAGAACGGAAATATCAAGATTACAGGTTTGCAAGGATGGGCTTAGTCTTTGATTCCCCAGCTGTAAGGAATGGAGGGTGTGAAAGTGACTCAGAGCGGCAGGAGTCCCACACAGCTGGTCCCTGCTGGCCTGTATACTCAGAAGAGAGACCGAGCCTCTGGTGGAGAACTATCCAGAGATGCAGACGAGACAAATTCATCCAAGAAAGTGAGAAGTGCCTTGGGCGTGAGCACAGTAGACAGCTGGATTAAATTAAATGGCACTGATGTGCCATCTTTTTGTCTTTTCATACTGTTCGTGGGGTTCAGGATGGCATCGCCGACTCAACGGACATGAGTTTGAGCAAGCTCTGGGAGTTGGTGATGGACAGGGAAGCCCGGTGAGCTGCAGTCCATGGGGTTGCAAAGAGTCAGACAGGACTGACTGACTCAACTGAAATGATATGTCATCGACCCCTTCCACCCTCCACATTCAGATAATGCTCCCAGGTACTGGTTGTTACTTTATTAACAAGACAAGGGGTAACTCTGCACAAGATGCAGTTAAGTCCTTGTTTGGACACTTGCACAATTCCTTCAAAGATGGCGGCATGAAGCCCAGAGCACAAGGAAAGAGCCCATGGTCTGATGCAGAGCCTGGCTGCAGCCCTCTGCTTGGGTGGGTTACAAACCCCTTGGTGGCCCAGTTTCTTATCTGCAAAACAAGGAAGGACAGTATTTGTGTCTGCCTTGCGAGGTCACTGTGAATATTAAAGATGATTTCAATAAAGCGCCTAGGAAAAAGTTGGCAGGTCTCAGGAAGTAGTAACTCTTTGGAAAACTCAAGAGAAGGCAAGGGTCCCAGAGTGTTTATTGCAAATGCAATGACTCCTGGACAGACAATTACATTTACTTCTTAATTCTCTAAAAGAGATAAAACAACAACCAGCATCCTCACAGATGACACTTTGCAATTTACATTCCTAAAACAACTCAGAGGATGCTGTGCAGGCACGTGCGCTAAGTCGTTTCAGTGGTGTCCGACTCTCTGTGACCCCATGGACCGTAGCCCACCTGGCTCCTCTGTCCATAACAATTCTCCAGGCAAGAATACTGGAGTGGGTTACCATGACCTCCTCCAGGGGATCTTGCCACCCAGGGATTGAACCGGCATTTCTTACATCTCCTGCATTGGCAGGCAGGTTCCTTACCACCAGTGCTACCTGGGAAGCCCTCAGAGGAGGCTGCTGCTGCTAAGTCGCTTCAGTTGTGTGCGACCCCACAGACAGCAGCCCACCAGGCTCCCCCATCCCTGGGATTCTCCAGGCAAGAACACTGGAGAGGGTTGCCATTTCCTTCTCCAATGCATGAAAGTGAAAACTGAAAGTGAAGTCGCTCAGTTGCATCTGACTCTTCATGACCCCATGGACTGCAGCCTACCAGGCTCCTCCGTCCATGGGATTTTCCAGGCAAGAGTACTGGAGAGGGTTGCCATTGCCTTCTCCGTCAGAGGATGCTACCTATAGATAAAATGGAACTATCAGAGGCAAGAAGCTAAGTCAAACCTTCTGTTCAACTTTATTCTATGGGATATTCCAGATTCCCTGGTAGAGGCACTGTAAGATTGCAAAAATTAAACCAATTCATTTTTTAAAAAGTGTATTTAGTGCCTGTTATAAACAGAAATGGCTTCTACTCTCCCAAAGATACTCATTTCTCCCCCCTCTTTTTTTTATCTCCTTACTGCTGGGAACTGCTGAGCTTAACAAAGCAAAATTGGCTTTACTTATCAGAACGAGCTCAGGAACCCCTAAGAGATGGAGTGACCCAACCACCAGAGATGCTATGCTCTACAAGAAGCCCAGAAGACACTTTAAAGTCTAGAAGATCCTTCAAGGCCAGCAGTTCCACAACTACTAGGCAGGCTTAGATTTTAGGAACAGAAATGGGTCATCTGCATTTTCTGTAGCTGCAAACCCCAGCCACTGCCTGGAAGTTTATGACAAGGCAGACATTCTGGGACTCTAAGCGGTTTCTGGGATCTTAGCACTGAGCGGAGATATAAAGAGAATACACATAACAGAAAGCTACCCTCTTCTGAACTGCTCAAGGAAAATTCCTCACCCCAAATGAGATTAAGAGCTCGACGCAGATAACTGTCTGTGACATCCATTTCAATGCCGTCCCAAACAAAATGGGCATTTTATGTCATTCAAACTGGAATCATTTTAGAATTCTTGTGAAAATCCAATATATGCTGATTTTTTTTCCCTTCATACTATGCATAAAGAAAGATTAGCCAAGCAAATTAAACATGCAAAGGCTATGGCAAGGAGTGCAGTTAAATGAACTTTACAGTTTTCAACATATCATATGCAAACAGGCAATTCATCATGCATGGGATGAGCTGCAGCCTTTCCAAGGGGGCCTCATAACTCAGTTGGTAAAGAATCCACCTGCAATGCAGGAGACCTCGGTTTGATTCCTGGGTTGGGAAGATCCACTGGAGGAGGGATAGGCTACCCACTCCAGTATTCTTGGGCTTCCCTTGTGGCTCCACTGGTAAAGAATCTGCCTGCAAAACGGGAGGCCTGGGTTCAATCCCTGAGTTGGGAAGATCCCCTGGAGAAGGGAAAGGGTACCCACTCCAATATTCTGGCCTGGAGAATTTAATGGACTGTATAGTCTATCGGGTCGCAAAGAGTCGGACACGACTGAACGACTTTCACTATCAGGGTTCAATGTCATGGTCTTGCTCACCCACAACAACAAGGCCAAATACTTCGTCACTCACCAGGCTCTGGCTATTTCAGTCTTTTTTCTATTCCATGAACCAGCCCAGCACATGCCTACCCGACGGCCCTCGCTCCTGTTACTCTGTCTGCCAAGAACATCCTGTCCTTGAATCTTTACAGGATGGGTTCCTTCTCATCACAATGCTCTCAGATCAAAGGTTACCCCTTAAAGTTCAACCCTTCTTTGACTGTCTAATTGTTCTCTATCACACCTTCATTTTATTTCCTCCCTAACACTTATCACCATCTGAATTCTACATCATTCTCTTGGTATACTTATTTAATAATGGAATAATAGACTTGTAGGTCAGTGAATGCTTGGCCTTTGTCTTATCTCCACCATAGCCTCAGAATCTGAGGCTCCCAATAAACATGGATTTATTAGTGGAAAATTAGCTACAAATATCTATTTGTTTTAAAAGATTCAGAAAGATTTCTCCTTAAAAGCAACTGAGAAGCAGCACAGTATGTATTGGTGCTGCTGCTGCTGCTGCTAAGTCACTTCAGTCGTGTCTGACTCTGTGTGACCCCATCGACGGCAGCCCACCAGGCTTCCCCATCCCTGGGATTCTCCAGGCGAGAACTCTGGAGTGGGGTGCCATTTCCTTCTCCAATGCATGAAAGTGAAAAGTGAAAGTGAAGTCGCTCAGTCGTGTCTGACTCTTAGCGACCCCATGGCCTGCAGCCTACCAGGCTCCTCTGTTCATGGGATTTTCCAGGCAAGAGTACTGGAGTGGGGTGCCACTGCCTTCTCCGACAGTATGTATTAGAGTGCAATAAAACATTATACTAGGCTGGCCAGTAAGTTCATTCGGGTTTTCCTGCAACTTTTCCATAGGATGGTACGGAAAATCCAGGAATGGACTTTTTGGCCAACCCAATACTTCTATACATTTTACACTTCAAACTCTTTCTGGTTTCAGTGGGCTACCTCTCTCTGCTTTACAGTATGGGTGTGCCCCACCTTCATTCCATTTATTCAACCTGAAAGAGAAAAACTGTCAAACTCTAGATAAACACAGCAAACACAGCAAACTGAAATCAACAGTGCTGCTAACAGTTTTATATCCTTGGCATTGCTGTGGAGCAGCAGGATATTCTCTTGTGAAGTCTCAGCCCCCAGTCTAAGATAAAGGGAAGACAGAAAGGCTAAATTTGATGTGGGCTCACTCTGTCCATAGGAACCTCCAGCATCCATGGTCTACCTGGGCCTCTGGCACTGCACACAGGGTTGGGAAGTATGATCTTAACTGAACAGCAGAGCTCTCCTGCAACCAGCATGGAGGATGCTCCCTGCCTGCCACCACCTGGAATACTAGCCAACTTGCCTCAACAACTCCACAAATTCCAAGACACATTAACATCCTGGAAATGAAAGATCCAATTGCTGAAATAATGCTTCTCAAAATGAAGACACGATATCACGCATGAGTGATGGACCTGAACGAAGGTAATTTCTTAGGATAGGGGACTGGACCCAGAAGACAGAAAGGAAAGATCCAGAGAATTCTTGCCATATCTTTGTTGTATCACCGGCTACCAAAGAACTCGTGTGGAACTTCCACTCTGGAAGAAGTAGCTAGGACACATAGAGTGTTTCTTTCTTTCTTTCTTTTTTTTTACATTTAGAGATAAGGAGTGTTTTCCCAAATAAAGAAATGAGATAAAGCAGAAGTTCATGCACGGCATCTGGAAATATCTCCAAATGTTCTTTGCTCACATTTGTAACTGTCTGCATATGTATATGTCTGTGTGTATGTGAAAGTATGTATGTTGATGGGAGATTGTGCGTGTCCATGTGTGCCACTGGGGAAACTGAAAAAGTGGAGGTGGGACCTGTCACATCGGGAGAGACTCCGAGAGTCGGGACATTCTGAGTAGCTAATACTCCATGTTGAAAACTGCTCGTGCAGCAGGACCAGAGAAGAGGCATCGCCTGGCCACCGGCTGTTACTGACTCTGGGAAAATGAAAAGACAGCATCTCTGCACCTGTTCGCCTGATGGTGAAGGAAGGAAAAGCCATTACCAAGTGACAGGAGACAAAAAACCAAAATCCACTTCAGCAACTCATCCCACGGCTGGTGATTAATCTCACACTCCCTCAGCCTGATGCCCATTAACCAGATAATTAATAATTTCTTTAGGGATTCTGGCTCGGCAACTGTTTTATCAACCCACACAGCATCAGGGAAACGCTGCATTGGTGATCAAACGTCTGGAACCAAGCAACGGCTGGAAGGACACAGTGAGGGCTTTGCAGCCATTTGTGAGCTTCTTTCAAAATGAGCAAGTACAGGGCAAGTGGTCCAGTCTCATTTTTCATCGCTACTGTTGGCCACCCTGCAGTGCCAAAGACCAGCCATCCCCCCAACCCCACGCCCAGGAGAAGACCCCTCTGCACTGGGACATCTCACAGACTTGGAACTGCAAGGACTTCCTTACTATGTATACAAACCAGAATAAACCATAAACTCCAGGCATACGTCTTTTAAAAGAGTGCATAATCTGAGAGCTCCCCAAATCAAAACTTTCAAGTAAGTGTTTAATCAGAACCATGCTAGTGGACATATTTCTTATTCTTGCTGGCTCTCATTCATAGGCATCTCATGCAGGAAGGTACAAAGAATCAAGAGCACCCTTTCTGAGTCTCCTGTGTACATTTATCCTTCTTCTCTCCTGTTAAAACTTGTTCCATGGGGACAAGCCAACTCCTCTTTTTTACATGTATTTTTATTAAGACTTTAAGGCTGTGAATAAAATCCCAGGGAGAATAATAAATCATAAGGATTGCTATTAAAAAGGCTCACCATTAAAATTCCAATGGATTCATTTTCTCTCCTAATGAGAAGAACACTACCCTGGAAATATTATTATACATTTCTCTTAACTCCATCCAGAAAGCAATTTGGATGGAAAAGAAACAAGGGTTTAACCCATCCTCGTCAGAAATCACAAGGGACTTGCCGGCAGAAAACCTGGGTTGAGACCTGCCATAGTCACACCGGGTTTTGGTATTATCTCCTTGAGCTTTTCTCATAGGATGCTATAATTTGCAGCCAAACAACACATCTAGTGAAGTTTGCCATGAGAATGCCAAAATGCCCTGTTTGCGTCTGGCAATCCAAGATGCAAGGGTGTTCACCTTATGTGGACCCAAAAGGGATATTTCCCTCAGGCTTCAGGGCCAAGATAACCTGGACTCCTTCTACATGTGGCTTATACAGCTGACGCAAAACTTCAGACTGAGAGTCTGGGCTGGAAGGAAGCTTAGAGCCAAATCAATGGTCTATTTCTAGCAAATTTGCAGGAACATAACACAGGCATCTACCCACAACACACATTCCAATTTAATCCTGCTACAACAGCCTGGTTTTTCTTTCACTCTGACTTTCATACATTTTTAGATTTTATTGTATGTCCTTAGGAGAAGGCCCTTAAATCATTTTTGTAATAAAATAGTAGGTAACAAATTTTGTCAACAAAAAGAGAGTAAAAGAAACACAGACTGTAAAAACTTTGGTTAAACATGTAGCATCACTAAGTATAGTGTCAGAATAAGCTGGAAGGGTTGTGGATTTACATGACCTGATTGGGTACTCCCCAAGCCCAGGGCAAGGCAGTGTGCCATAGAATTATCCCCACAGAAATCCATGGAATCCCTATGGCATAAAGTTTACTCTGATTTGAGTTTTGAGGGACAAATTTTGATATCGAAGCATAGATCATGGAGCAAAATGCAAATTTCACATACACAGGAAAGACAAGGCAAAGACAAAAAAAAAAAAAAACCCACAAATATTTTGATTGTTACTGGCCATTTCAAACTAGATCTCTGCTGTTGTGTGATGAATATGTGTGTTCCTGGCAAAGTTATATGTTGAAATCCTCACCCTAATGTAAGGGCATTCAGAGGTGGGGCCTTTGGGAGGTAACGAGGTCATGGGGGTGGAGCCCTCAAAGGGATTAGTGTCCTTATAAAGGAGAATCCAGAGAGGTCTCTCTGAGGCTCCTTTCCACCAGGAGTGGACACAGAAAGAGGACGGTCATCTGTGAATCAGGAAGTACATCTTCACCAGACACCAAATCGACCAGAGCCTTGGTCTTGGATTCCCTAAATAAATAAATTGGATTCCCCCCATAAATAAATAAATTTAAATTGACTAAATTAAATGTATTTAAATAAGTGTGAGCAGTAAAAAAAAATTTTTTTTAAAGCCAGTCATTCTATGGTCTTCTGTGACAGCAGCCCAAAGTGACTAAGATACTCAGAAACCACACAAACATGTTTCTGGACCTCTGCTTTCAAAGTCCAAGGGTAGAAATTTTCAGAAACTTTCAACTGGATCACATTAGAGATAAGGAAAAAGAGACCCAGTCCCTTGACCCTGCACAGCCATAGGCTCATCATCTCTAAAATGAGGATATTAATAAATAGTTCACAGACTACCATGGAGATTCAGTGGTAGAATATATGTGAAGAATATCATAATGTATAAAGCACTGGAAGCTATGAAGTCTCAATCAAGAATACAAGTGATCCAGATTCCCGAAAATCCAGTTTTGACCAATAACTCTCCCCCTTGTGTGTTTCTGTGTTGGTCACTCAGTTGTGTCTGACTCTTTGTGACCCCATGGACTGTAGCCCGCCAGGCTCCTCTGTTCATGGGATTCTCCAGGCAAGAGTACTGGAGTGGGTTGCCATTCCCTTCTCCAGGGGATCTTCCTGACCCAGGGATTGAACCTGGGTTTCCTGCATGGCAAGCAGTTCTTTACTGTCTGAGCCACCATCAAAGCCCAGCTCTATAACGTACCCAGGTCTAAGACAGGAAGCACAGTCTCCGGGGCAGGGGTGGTGGAGGTGGTGCTGAATTATCCAACCATGGGTAACACTCAGTTCCCAGAGGGTGAAACTAGACTGAAAGATCCAACACTATACTCTCCATTCCTGGAGGATGCGGACCTTGCCCAGTTATTTTCGACTTCCTAGAACCAAACATCATGCCTCCCCAAGCATTCAGGACACGAGGGGGCTTCCCTGGGGCTCAGATGGTAAAGTATCTGCCTGTAATGCAGGACCCCGCTTCCCCAGGATTGCAGAGAGTCAGACACAACTGAGCGACAAATGCTTTCAAGTGTTAATAGAACAACTATTGGTTGAAAAGAGGTCTGGGAATAGACACATACCATTAGACTAAAAGCACCTAAATGTTACAAGTTTACTTCAAAACCAAAAGCAGACTAGCCCCATCGACAGCAATCAAAACGAATGAACAGAAACAAGAACAAACCAGAACATAAATGTACAACGCAAACACCACTGGATTTTGAGTCATAAGACCTGGCTTCAACTCTCTGATTCTTTTTAGCTGTGTAGACTTAAAGGGGCAATCCCCACCACATGCAGCCTATGGCGTCCCTGTTTCATCCTCTTTAAAACAGAATAATAACACTATCATCACTAAATAGCACTGTTATTGGGGTTTCCCAGGTGGCACTAATAGTAAACAATCCTCCTGCAGGAAACACCAGGGATGCAGGTTCGATCCATGGGTTGGGAAGATTCCCTGGAGAAGGGCATGGCAACCCACTCCAGGATTCTTGCCTGGAGAATCCCTACGGACAGAGGGGCCTGGAGGGCTACAGTGAGTCAGATACGACTGCACACACCACTTTTGTTAATAATTAATAATCTTATTTATATTAATAAAGTCAAAGTGTTGTTGTGAGGAATGTGTTAACATGAATTAGAGAAAATTTTGTGAAAGTATAAAGCACTAAAAAGTATTAGTTACTACCTATTATTACACTATCACATAGAAATAAAAAGCCTGTCTGAAACACACAGACGCACATACCCATTGTGGGTTTTTCTCTCTCCCAAATGGCTTGATTCCAAAGCAAACTAAACCAAGATTTTACAAACTAGAAACAGTATTTTAAAATAACTACACACCATCTCAGCCACTAATTATTTTTAGGATTTTACTATATGCAGCTAATTGAAAATGCTCAGTCCTTTCCATTCATTAGTTTTATTACAAGCACTCCAATGAATAAAAAGAAAATCCATCATTACCATCTTCCTTGAAACTTTCACGGTCTTGTCACAAAGGCCTTGCCCTTACAAAAACAATCCACACTCATTCAGCACAAGTCACAGGACTGAACAGAAGATGAAATTTTGGCATTCCTAATACATAGAGTTACCCATGAGTAGGTGTGACAGAACACTATTCTACTCCTGCTGTCAGGAAACCAGGCAGACGATGCATTGCTTGTTACGGTGAGGTGTATTATACATATGACTGCACAGAGGCTCTATTTGACCTGGAACAAACCAAAACATATGAACTGAGGCACTCCTCCACAGGACTGTAACTTTGTTAAAAACTCACATATGCATATTATAAAAAATGGAGCCCTGGGGAAAAAAAGATAAGCTACAAAGATATTTACTAAGAAAATTATGAGACTGTAGGCACATCCACATTAAGAAGCATATATCATGGACTACCCTGGCGGTCCAGTGGTTAAGAATCCACCTGCCAATGCAGGGGATATGGGTTCCATCCCTGGTCTGGGAAGATTCCACATGCCTTGGGGCAAGTAAGGCCATGCACTGTAACTACTGAAGCCTGCACCCTGAGCTGGTGCTCCGTAACAAGAGAAGCCACGGCAGCGAGAAGTTCATACACTGCAACTAGGGAGTAGCCCCCAATCACTGCAACTAAATAAAGACCATGTGGAACACAGAAGACCCAGTACAGCCAAAAATAAAGAAAGAAATAATTAATACCAAGAAGCACGTACCAGAGCACCCTTAACTATAACCTTTGACGTAAGTGGTAGCTCCATACATCTTTTGCTTTTGTTTGTTAGTAATCACCATTTACTGAATGCTTTTTATGAACAATGTACTTATTATATAGTCAACATTCATTAACCAATCTAAACCATCTTATCTAGGAAGTTCTGTAATGATCATTTTACAGGTGGGAAAAAAAACTAGAAAAAATATCATCATAGACCCAGAGTCTTACATGTGGCACAAGTGGGAGGCAAACCTAGGCCTGCACAAGTTCAAGGCCTACACCGTTTCTGCATGTATTTATATTTTAAAAATACATGGAGAATACACACAAATCCAAGTCAACTTCTCTTATATCTGTCTCCCTGAAATATAACTGTAATTATATTAATCCTGGTAAATAATATACAATGGTGGTTTAGTCACTCAGTTGTGTCCTACTCTTTTGTGACCCCATGGACTGTAGCCCACCAGGCTCCTCTGTCCATGGAATTTTCCAGGCAAGAATACTAGAGTGGGTTGCCATTTCCTTCTCCAGGGGATCTTCCTGACTCAGGGATCAAACCTGTGTCTCCTACATCACAGACAGTCTCCTGCATTGCAGGCAGAATGTTTACCAACTGAGCCACTAAGAAAGCCCTTAATATGAAACAAAACCCTATTAAATAAGCACCTACTACATGTCCAGTTCTATATTATTGATGCTACAATTAATAATTTTTAAAATTACAGTATAACTATAGAAGTATAGAAATAAACTATAGAAGTAAAGCTGATTTACAATGTCATGTTAGTTTCAGGTGTATAGCACAGTGATTCAAATACACACACACACACACATATAGATTCTTTTTCCTTATATTACAAAATACTGAGTACAGTTACTGTACAGTACAGTACAGTAGACCCTTGTTGTTTATTTTATATATAGGAATGTGTATCTGTTAACCCAACCTCCTAATAACCATAAGTTTGTTTTTTTTATATCTGTGAGTCTTTTTCTGTTTTGGAAATAGGTTCAATTGTATCTTTTGCTTTTCCACGTAAAAGTGACATCATATGGTATCTGTTTCTCTCTGTCTGGCTTATATTACTCTGCATGACAACCTCTGGGTCCCTGTATGTGGCTACAAGTGGCATTGTTTCATTATCTTTTATGGCTGGGTTGTAGTCCATTGTATATATGTGCTACGTCTTCTTTAATAATTATTAAAAATCATAAGATATGCCCATAGAAAATACTGGTAAGGTATTTCTCTATATATGTAGTCTTCATAGTTATACATTTTTTTTACTCAGATCAAAGGAAAGTATATAGAGTATTGTATTCATATTTAGGTTTTTTTTTTTTTTTCATGTACCACGACTGCTCCACTTGGTCAGGAGATTGTGCCTTTGGAGTCAGGAGATCAAGGTTAAAGCACTGACTTTATTTCAAGCTTACTCACTCTGTAACCATGAGAATCGCTCGAGAATGTTGAGTCTGTTAACTCTTTCTCTCCTTTTAAAATTTCACTGGTTTATTTTTGGCTGTGCCGGGCCTTCATTGCTGCGCGGCTTTTCTCTGGTTGCGGTGAGTGGGGGCTACTCTCTAGTTGCGCTGTGCGGCTTCTCATTGCAGCGGCTTCTCTTGTGCAGCACAGCTCCAGGGCAAGTGGACTTGAGTAGCTGCAGCTTCTCAGCTTTAGAGCGCAGCTCAGTATCTGTGGTGCACGGGCGGACTTGCTCCATGGCATGCGGGACCTTCCCAGACCAGGGATTGAACCTGTGTCTGCTGCATTGACAGGCCGATCCCTTACCACTGAGGCACCAGGGAAGCACTGTTAACTATTTTTAAGATGGAAATAAAAACATCTCTCTGTCAACTTTAAAGGGCAATTGTGACTATCAAATAATACAGTGCAGGTGATAAGCACTTTACAATGTATTCCAAACTTATAAACCTTGACGAGGCTTTAATATAAGCATTGCTACTGCTGCTAAGTCGCTTCAGTCGTATCCTACTCTGTGTGACCCCATAGATGGCAGCCCACCAGGCTCCCCCATCCCTGGGATTCTCCAGGCAAGAACACTGGAGTGGGTTGCCATTTCCTTCTCCAATGCATGAAAGTGAAAAGTGAAAGTGAAGTTGCTCAGTCGTGTCCAGCTCCTAGCGACCCCATGGACTGCAGCCTACCAGGCTCCTCCGTCCACGGGATTTGCCAGGCAAGAGTACTGGAGTGGGATGCCATTGCCTTCTCCGAATATAAGCATTAGTTACACGGTTTTTGCCCTGTTGTGACTTCGAAAGGACTACAGTTATATCTCGAGGAATGAGGAAAGTGAAAGTGGCTCAGTCGTGTCCGTCTGACTGTCTGTGACACTGTGGGCCACGGCCCACCAGGCTCCTCTCTCCATGGGGTTCTCCAGGCAAAAATACTGAAGTGGTTAGCCAGTCCCTTTTCCAGGGGATCTTCCTGACCCAGGGATCGGACGTAGGCCTCCTGTATTGCAGGCAGATTCTTTGCCATCTAAGCCACCAGGGATGAGGAGAAGGAAAAAATAAAGACACAAGGCATTATATTCTAACAACAGCCAACTACAAGGCTGTATCTTCAAACAGAAAATGACAACATGGAAAGCAGCAAGAAAGTTCATTCTGGTAGGTCTCGATCAAGAAAAATCAGTTCCAAGTCCTTAAAAATCACAACTCTCCCTGCCATTTTAAAAAACTCCACTGTCTTTCCGTACCGCTATTGCCACGAGCTCTGCTATCATCAGAGGATAAAATGAGTCTGTTGGCAGGTGAAAGCTTGAGTTCTAATCTCAGCTCTGACACAGGGGATTAATAAACAAATATTTGTAATGTTTTCTGAAGAGGAAAATTCTCGGGTTTTTGATTAGTATTAGCGGCATATCCCTATGTGTACTTGGCCCTAGCATTGTATCGCCTATTTATATTGATTATTATATGAGCTTCATTGCACAAGTGAAATAAAATGTTACTTGTAAAAATGATCACTCGTCTCCCCACAATAATTTAAACACAAGGCTGAGAGGTCATTTCTCTAACCATTAGTGGTCCTGCAATTTTCTAAAACTTTCAGCTTTTCTCAGAAGCGAACACTTCCATAGAATGTCTCAGTAAGAAAAGGGGCTTTGACCATGTAAACACACCTAACTGTCAGCTGAAATCATGAGAAAACTGAATTGTACAATTTACAGAAGGGCTCACTTAGCTAGCAGTGAGAAAGGCTTGATTGGGGGCACATTAACCCTAAATACTTCCTCTGCAAAACCAGAAGGATGTTCAACGCCAGCATTCTTGGTGATCAAGGTAACAGTGCGGCAGTGGTGACCCCATGTAGGAAGTCACCCTGAGGCATCAGTCACAGCAGTGCTGCCTGGAGGGAGGACACACAAGTTCAACAGATAAATAAGTGACAGGGAACATACCATTCACCCTTTCCCCTTTCCTGCCCAGAAACCCTAGTTCTAAAACAATGTCCAGAGGACAGGAGAGATTTATTTCTGCCAAAAAGAATCCGCTTGCAACGCAGGAGACTCAGAAGACATGGGTTAGACCCCTGTGTTGGGAAGACTCCCCTGGAGGAGGGCATGGCAACCCACTCCTGTATTCTTGCCTGGAGAATCCCATGGACAGGGGAGCCTGGCGGGATACAGTCCATGAGGTCACAAAGAGTCAGACAAGACTTAAGTGATTGAGAATCCACGCACACACTGTTTCCTAGACCTTTATTCAAAGATCCAAATAGAAGTTGAAGAAACAAGGCAGAAGAGGATAACCACTCGTGTGTGAGAAACTACGTGGATTTCACTTTCCATCAGTAAACACGGGAGGTTCCTCAGAACTTGCTCCCTTTGCCGGGTCTACCTTAGTCTGGCTGCTGGAGGCAGCCACCACTCCTCACAGACCTACGATGGGAACCTAGGGTTGCTAGTCATCCAGGAAGCTTCTGGTTCACCATGTCCTGGGGCGGCTTGAAAAGACAGGCCACACAAAGCAGCAGGGTCCCCTAGGCTCTGCTTCTGGAAGAATGCCAGGAACAAGGCTGCTCCCTGCCCTCTTATTTTGGCATGCAGAGGTCACCGTAGGATGTTACATGTAGGATGTTACACATTGGACTAAACCACATTCTACTATCCTCAAGGAGGTGGATGAGATGGAGAAGAAAGGGCAAACGTACTTTTCAACATGCAAACTGCGTTAGAATAGAAATGAACTTAACCACTACTCAGTCCCAAACAGCCAATATAGCTTTACCAAAAATAAAACAGAACAAAACAAACCCCTGAAAGTGTGTACTTGCTTACAAAGAGAATCTGAACTACTGTGATTGTACTATAACACAGGATGCCTGGGTAGTCTACTTAAGACCATTTCCAAAGGAGGATCGGGAAAAAACCACAGTAACAACACTAGCACATCGTGGCAATGCTCAGAAAAGACCTGCTGCTGCTGCCGCTGCTAAGTCACTTCAGTCGTGTCTGACTCTGTGCGACCCCATAGACGGCAGCCCACCAGGCTCCCCCGTCCCTGGGATTCTCCAGGCAAGAACGCTGGAGTGGGTTGCCATTGCCTTCTCCAGAGAAAAGACCTACTAATGGCTATTTTGGCAAAGCAGGAACTCGTCGTGTAGACTGAAGTGCTGACGGTGCCCATCTTGACTCCCTTTACCATCACAAGTTTTGCAAGGAAGCAGCCAGGGGTACGCACTGTGCCAGTTCATATCCAAACTCCAGGCGATCTTGTGAACTATTCATCAGGGGCAGAAGATGGTTATTTTCCTTTATATCATACTTTTCAGAACTTTTAGTCATTTGTGGCTCTCTAACTGTGTGTGCTCGTGCACACACGCCCACCCACCTCCCTCTTCCTTTCAGGCTCAATTCAAACATTAACCTTTGATGTAACATTTTTGCTCCTCATCAGAATGGAAAGGATGAGCTTCAGAGAAGCAATTGAGTTGCGAGAATAAAAAAGATGACATCACTTCAAACGTGGACTTGCCAGAAAAGGATCCTTTTAAGCGCTCCCCTGTGTGACCAGCCAGGGACCCTCAACTCTCCCTGACCCGCTGCATGCTGCCCCTGTTTCATATCTTTTGATCACCATTTGTTTTATGTCACCGTTCATAACATCCCCCGTGTGTATATGTGTGCGTTGCACCTGTGTACTTTTTAAAGCTCCTGTCCGTATTCATTTTATAAACTCCCAAGTGGAAGAGAGGAATTCATTAGCATCTGTTATTAGTTTGATAATTCTCAATAAAGTCAATACAAACATTTACATGGCATTTGCCCAGGAAGAGTATCAGGAGCAAGAATTTTGGGCCATCTGCTCATGTTCTTTCTGATACATGCACTAAAAGGTACACATAGCAAAAATGGCCCTAGGGATGGGTCTGATGCCACTGATATGTCTCTCTTTTTCTCTAAAACACAATTCAAACATCTTCTAACTTTTTCCTTTTTCACAATACACGAGTGTCAGATGCAGAACCACTTTGAGAGGTGCTCAAACGTCACCGGATTCCTTCCGTTCCGCCTTTCCCAGCAACTTGTGAGCTCATGGTGAGAAACAGATATCCATTAAAGCCAGAGTGACGGGTTTGAATCCTACTCCGCCACTGCTTTGATCTGCCTTTGCTCTGTAACTAACGACTCAAAATAACATGACTGCAAACAATGTATTCTCACAGCTCTCTGGTCTGATGGGGCTCAGCTGGGCCGTTCTTCTGCGGCTCCTGCTAGTGGTCACTCATGTGCTTGAGTTCAGCTGGCCTACCGGCTGGGGCTGGACTCAGCTGGGGTGATGCGCTGGCCGTCTCTCTCTCTCTCATCGTTTCTCTTTGTCTCTTTCTCCCTGTAGTCTCAGGGTCTCTTTCTTTCCATTGTCTCTT